>NC_056730.1:619950155-620190155 GCF_019279795.1 Protopterus annectens
TTGTCAACCTGCATTTACATGGCACAGTTGCCACTGTGTAAAATAATTCAGAAAGTTTCTATAAAAATCAACTATAGCAAACTATCAGGCTTCAATGGATTTACCCTTTGTAGTTTCTAGTAAGTAATGACTGCATTTTTCCAGTCTATTCATAGTGAAAGGAATAATTGGACCCTGATCATATAATGTATTAATGATGTTCGATTGTTCGATGTGACTAACACTGTATGGGTAGACTATTACTTATAGAAAAGACTTATTTGACTGGCAAGTTTTATTTTGTCGACTCAAGGGTGTACTTGAACCAGCCTTGTCACTAGACTCCACATATATTCTATTATGCAAAACATGGTGTAAAGTCAAGCTGTTATAAAGAATTTGGCCATTCCTGGTAAATATTTGTATTTCTTTCAGTATTATGATGAAGAGTCATTTGACCCGACAATACATCAATTCCTTTTAAATATTATAATGAAGAAACACAGAAAGTGACAGTGAAGTTATTTCCTTTTTAAATCATCCTAAGGTTATCAATAATAAATCATTGGAATCATGGTGTGCATGTAAGTTTGGGTCATAAATGATAGCTGCAGCTGATTTATTTTAATGTAGGCATGCCTGAAGGTGGTCTGTCCAAGCCTATATTGTGGAGACTGAGTGCTTGACAGCCGTTATTATCATTGTAACTGTGTAGTAATGATATAAATGGTACTGGAGGTGGGGTATTATAGAGTTAGTTTACATATTTATATGGGTTTGATTGCCTCTGCAAAACTAACGAAATCATGAGTCATAACCCAGCATTAATAAGATGCTAATTTGGTGTTCTATGCTAGAACAGGGCATACAGGACATACAGCTAATGCAACGGTGCTACCTTCATTTGTATCAGTGTACAATTTGACACATAATTCTCTCTATGTGCTTACATTATTGATATAAGCACTAGTTGAGGTAGTATATGTGATTCACTGCCTACTTGCAAGGAGTAAGAATTGTATTGCTGTGTCAGCATGGGATACTCAGATTCTTAAAAGTGTCTGATACATTTATTTTATGTCTAATCCCAGTACAGATACCTATGTATAAGTCACATTAAATGTATATGATTCATAAGGACGTTGATTAATCTATCCTGTTCCTTCAGCTACTAGCAAGTTACCTTATAGATATCACCTTCCTTCTGTTTCTCAGTCTACAGATTAAATATACTGGCATACAGAGTAATATAGCACAGAGCAGGATTGATCATTCTTGGAACACTGAATAATCTTGAGCAATACTTTGTAAATACCTTAGCTTTGCGAAGTTCTTAGCTTAGGAAGGTGGAAGTTTGTTTTTGTCAGGTTGGCATGTTCATTCTTACAGCTGGCAACTACAGCAGTCATTAGAATAAGGTCCTGGGGAGAGGGGGTCTAGCTGCCATAAGCATTCTGTTGTCATTGCCACTATGAGTTATACTACATGTGTTGCTTTGGTTTTCACTCGAATGTTTATATTAAGATCCAGGTGCTGAATGCTCTAACATACACTATACCTGTTTCCCACTTAGCATTTTATCAGGGAAGTTTCTCCTAATAAACTTCCATTTTACACAAATACATCGTATACTAGAACAACATAAGGAGATATCTGAATTAATTATATCATCTTGGAATCTGCATGGCATACAGAAGACTTCAGAGAGAAAACTGTTTTCTCATTTATTTTTCAAAAACGAATATGTGTTTCATACAAGGAACTCAGATGTGTGCCTCTCATGTTGATATCTATAGGGAAAACGGATACCATGTATTTATGCTTTGGGTAAATCATCCAGTAGGTGTTGTGTAGCATTTCTAACAAAAATGACATCCCTTTCAGGCCAAGGAAAATACAGAAGTAAGCTTCATTAATGCCCATTACTGGTTTGACCTAGAGTGATGGTCTTAATTTATGTACCATTTTCATACAGAGCAAACTTCTTTAGAAAATGTTTTAGATGTTTTATAACTTTCAAAATTCATGATTTCACCTTCTGGAGATTGGATTTCAACTCATTACAGCCAAATGATGCCTCCAGATGCTTCTACAGTTACATCCTACTGACACCAGTACAATTCAAATATTGCTTGTTTATTTGCATCAATAATTCCAAAGCCATGCTAGATAAAAGGTATTAAAATATTTCATCTTAAAGCTTATACAGTGACAAACTCAGCTGTACTGATATTTGGCCTATGTCTAATTCTGGTAAAGAGATATTAATTATTGTTCATATAATATTTATTTATATGGATATAAATATCATATTTTTCTAACTATCCCAAAAACCAAGCAACAAAGGCAGTACTGATTAGCCTCATATGAATTTTCTCTGCTAGGTGAACAAAATGCTGCTGACAGTATGTGTGTAACTTGAATGGTTACTGAGATATTGTAAGTTGTTTAAAAATTATTACAAACAAAATAGTTACTGGGCTGGATTCACAAAGGCTTGCATGGAGTCTAAGAGTAGAGTAAGACTCCATGCAGCCAACATGTCTGCTGAGCGATCCAGGAACAGCCGGCAGGGACGTGCAAGAGAGCTCCTAAAGCGACTCTTACATGGACAGGGCTAGGTTATGCAAACTACCTCATTTGCTGCTGAAAGTTATGCAAATGAGGTAAATTTGCGATCCAGGAAACCCTAACCTCTCCGAGTAAGAGTAGTGTTATTTGCAGAAATGTTCTCGGTTGTCAACTGAGTACTGTTCTGCAAATAGCAAAACAGAGCCGTGACAGCTCCAAATAAAGGATGCATCCAGTTGAGGAAGCATGCCAATGGCCAAATATACAACCATTGGCAATTCTTCCAGTTGCAAAATAAAAAAAAAATTAAGTTTTTTTACCTTGATCTCCGAAGTTTAAGTGTAGCGCAGCATCGTGCAAAAGTGCTGCGCTGTAAAAACCATGAAAAAAAATAAAAGCCACAAATAGGGATATTATTCTAAATATTCAACTGCCATACAAGTGAATGGCAGGCTGAAGACAACATGGCTACTGAGTAGAAGTTGCTAAGGTGAGAAGCTCAGTCTAAGAGATGTAACCAAGTATTACTAGGCAATCCTATGCAAATGAAGGTAAGGATAGTGAATCCCAATTTCACATGGCATATGAGCAAAGTCCATGGAGTGTAAGAGTAGAATAAGAGGAGTATCAGAGTAGAGGATAGGTGACATCATGAGGGGGGGTATGTATGAAAGAATGTAAGCTCATTGGAGCAGAGAGGCATGTGTTTGCTGTCAGTTACCCATCACTGGAAGAGGCATGTCAAAAGGTATCCTAGCTAAAGGCAAGAAATTGAAGGTGTATGCCATGGATAACACTAAAGTTTCTTGTAGAAGTGCCTGCAATGTGTTTGCACGTGGGTGCACACCTGTAAAACCGAGTAAGACTGTGTGCACGCGTGTGCGCCTGTGTGCGCGCGTTTAAGCCGGAGTCAGCAAGTGTTAGGCCTTGTAAGCATGTGTGCGAGTGTGAGCTGGTGTGCGCATGTTTGCACGGCGCTGCCCCCTGTGGAAACAGAAAGGGAAAAGGAAGCACAACAAATAGTAGGAAGTTAACCAAGGAGAACTAGCAGAGCTAGCAGGTGAAAACAGTCAAAATCAGCCAATTACACAGGCAGTACACTAGCCTAGCCCAGCCCAGCACTTAAAACTCTGCAAACAACTTTACACTATGTTTTTCTCAGAGACACTGCAACACTGCAGTAAGCTAACAGAAGTGAAAACTGAAAAAGCTTTACTGAGACAAAGAAATGTTAGGGGCTGCCATTGCTGTTATAAGGCGACATATGCAACATGCTGAGGGTGGAGACAATGCAAATGCTGCTGAGCAACCCACATTGAGGAGACGGAGAAGAGTGTATAGGCCCAGGGTAACCTACCAGGAGCTACATGAGCTGGAGATAGTGGAGCACTATAGAGTGGACAGAGACCTCATGCAGCAAATTGTTGAGCTGTGCAGGCCATGCCTCACACACAGAACCAACAGAGGGGAACCTATCCCAGTGGAAACCAAGGTATGTGTTGGCCTAAGAATACTAGCAACAGGTACCTTCCAGAGACCAACTGGTGATATGATGGGGATTTCACAGGCATCAGCATCCAGGGTATCGCACCAGTTCCTGAATGCCATGTCAGCATATGTTGTTGATCATGTATATTTCCCCAATTCCCATGAGGTATTGGCCAGCAATATGCATCTTTTCCAGCAAATAGTGGAATACCCTGACGTAGTGGGTGCAATGGACTGTACGCACATATGCATCAAAGCGCCAGCTGGTGAGCGAGGTAGGGCCTACTTAAACCACAAGGGTTTCCCCTCCATCAACTGCCAGGTCATGTGTGATGCCCAGGGCATAATAATGAATGTGTGTACTGGCTGCCCTGGAAGCTACCTGGATTCCCATATCTGGCATCTGACACAGCTGTACCAGACATTTGCCAATGGGGACATCCCTCATGGTCACCTAGTGGGGGATGCTGGATATGCACTGGAGCCGTGGCTGATGACACCCATCAGAAATGCACACACACCTGAACAGGAATGCCATAATGAGGCACACGCACAAACACAAAATGTAATTGAGCGTGTGTTTGGGGTGCTCAACTCATGGTTCCGGTGCCTGGACACATCTGGTGGAGCCTTGCAGTACTCACCAACTACATGTACCCAAATAGTCATGGTATATACTATGCTACATAATATGATCCTGCAAAAACAGCTGCAGCAGGAGCAGCATAGGACCGAGCCAAACAGCCCCCCTCCATTGCCAAGCCCATCACAGGCAGAGCATGACTCGGAGGAGGAACAACCTGAGCCTGCCCCAGTAGGCAGAAGGAGGTGTGCCCAGTATGCTTTGGCCTTGGCAAAGAGGCAACACATAGCCTATACACTGACTCAGTAGGAACCCTGGAAATGATACCTCTCTCTGACTCACACATATAGTAAAAGGGATGCCTAACTTGACACTACCTGTTTTCAAACATGTATAGGGAGTGTACTATGTGGATCCGACATAGGCAGCCCTGCAGCACCACCTGAGGCATGATTGCCATGTTTTAAGCAATATAAAGCAGTGCTAAACAGCTTTTACCACTATTTAGTATATGTAAACAAAATTGCACACACTAAGTAGCACAACTTTGGGCAATGTTGAGCAATATTGGGCAATGTTCAGCAATGTTGGTTAATGTTGAGCAAGTATGATCAAAGCTGAGCAAAAGTAGGTAAACATGGTCATATTTGCTTTACTGTTCTTTAAGCAGTCTGGTCTGCCCAGTATGAACATATGAAGCAGTGACAGTCCTCAAACCCAGGATACTGTGCACTATAGTCACAGTACTGAACCACTGAACCATGACAGTATTTCGTTGGTCAGCCTGTATGAAGAAATGTTGATAAGTCTATGCAAAGTGTCTCATGGAAACCCTGCAGGCACAGCATAATCCCTGTAGAGTTATGACACAAAGGTGAGCCCTGCAGTAAAAATACAACTTGATTTACAACACACATATAGTATAAATGTTAATATTGGGTGAGTTCACACACGTTAACAAATGTAGTTGACTTCACACAGCAACATACTGAAAGGTCACACTGGGCATGTTCACACACTTGAATAAATGAGGCAAATGTCAGGCAACAACATACTGAAAGACCAAACTGGGCATACTCACACACTTAGGCCATGTCTGAGTACAGCAGTGGGCCACACATATCTGGCAGTTGCATGTGTTAACCCAGGAACCTCTCACAATTCACTAATCCTGACTTGTGCACACAATGATATGACAACAGACACG
The DNA here is from genome assembly GCF_019279795.1 of Protopterus annectens. Taxonomy (NCBI): domain Eukaryota; kingdom Metazoa; phylum Chordata; order Ceratodontiformes; family Protopteridae; genus Protopterus; species Protopterus annectens. The sequence goes on from NC_056730.1 coordinate 619,955,984, forward strand.
TACATAATATATTGGAACCCTGTCATAATCAAATATGTACTACAGATACTTAGGTTGTTCATAGAAAGTTAAAAAGTAAAGAAAATAAAAAACACAAAATCAGTATCATTAATAAACAATGTGCACTCCAAACACTATCCAATCCAGGTCATGGAAAGATTATCTGCGAAGGAGTCCATACAGAACCATGGCACTTCCTTCAGCTATGTCATAAATAGCAATGTACACTCATATATGTCCTGAGTCAGGGCCAACTGTAAATGACTGACAATGCCAACATCCTGTCAGACAGGCCCATACATACATACCCACCTCCCACTGACAAAAGGCCCTATCATCATACCAGGAGATATCACATGTAGAATGGGTAAACAGCTCCTTCCAAAGCTGAAAACATGGCATCAATTGGATTACATTGTGCCCCTATATGTGTCATAAGTGAACTGCAGAAAAAACAAACCCGGCACCTGAACAGTCTGTTGAGCCTCACCCTCTCTATAGGATATGAAACTGTTGAATGGGTTACAGCAACATATGGCACACTTCACAAGTGTTGGTGCACAACAGACCATGGGAACTATAGTCTAATAAGCCTAAGAAGTCTGATCAGCAAGGCCATGAAGTCCATCATGATTGAAGTCAGAAACAGAGCTATTGGAAACCTATAAACACACAACCCTACCAACCTTGGTTTGGTCATGGGCAGATCATGGTTCCCAAACCTGCTAGACTGTTTGCAAGGCAGCCACCCAGGACATACATCAATGAAATGAGCCACACACGTCCCACATACACTTTGAATAGCCCTTTTCCAACATCCCAGACACATGTCGTATCCACAAAATCAACAACCTGTGCATAAATATGTATTGTCATCGGATGGATTGGCAACTGGGCCACAGACAGATCACACAAGGTAAGAATTGTGGAGTCCTGTTCAAGCTGGTAACACCTGCTGTCCCCCATGGCGCAGTCCTCGGATTGCATAAAACTAAGTGCCCACACATTACCATGTCTAGTCTGATGATGTCAGCATCCCACAAATATAGCAGTGGAAACAAAAACTCCCAATAAAGCATATCGCGTGTCGTGTTAATGTGTATTTCTCTAGTATCATAACATAGTTAAGTAGGGGTTTGAATCCTGCAATTGCTGTGTGCTTGGGAAGATATGTGTCGTGTGATTTCCTTTGAGAGTATTGCCCTTTTTGGAGACTAGGAAAACACCTTAAAAGTGTTATATTCCTCTTTGGCAAATCTGATGATGTCAGCATCCTACAAATATAGCAGTGGAAATGAAAACTCCCAATAAAGCCTATAGCGCATCATGTTGATGCGTATCTCTCCAGTAGCATAACATAGTTAGGTAGGGGCAATTGCTGTGTGTGTGGGGGTATGTGTCTGTGTGATTTCCTATGAGAGTATTGCCCTTTTTGGAGACTAGGAAAACACCTTAAAAGTGTTATATTATTCTTTGGCAAGTCTGATGATGTCAGCATCCTACAAATATAGCAGTGGAAACAAAAACTCCCAGTAAAGCCTATAGCGCGTCATGTTAATGAGTATTTCTCCAGTATCATAACATAGATAGGTAGGGGTTTGAATCCTGCAATTGCTGGGTATGTGTTTGTGTGATTTCCTTTGAGAGTATTGCCCTTTTTGGAAACTAGGAAAACACCTTAAAAGTGTTATATTCGTCTTTGGCAAGTCTGATGATGTCAGCATCCTACAAATATAGCAGTGGAAATGAAAATCCCCACTAAAGCATATAGCTCATCATGTTAATGTGTATTTTTCCAGTGTTATAACATAGTTAGGTAGGGGGTTGAATCCTGTAATTGTTGCGTGTATATTTCTGTGTTTTTTCCTTTGAGAGTATTGCCCTTTTTGGAGACTAGGAAAACACCTTAAAGGTGCTATATTCCTCTTTGGCAAGTCTGATGATGTCAGCATCCTACAAATATAGCAGTGGAAATGAAAATTCTCAGTAAAGCATATAGTGTGTCGTGTTAATGCATGTTTCTCTGGTATCATAATATAGCTAGGTAGGGGTTTGAATCCTGCAATCTGTGAGTGTGTGTATGATACTGTTGGTCAATGTGTTGTGGGTTTAGCTTTTACTACTGTATGACATATCAGTATAACAACAGTATGTGCATTGCACATACCTTTCAACCTGGAAACATCAAAAATCTGGACAAGGCCCATGAAAAATAGGTACACATCTGTACACTGATTAACATAAAATTTGCATACATAATTACGTAACCCCACCCACTCCAATGGAATTGTGGGATACCAACTTTCAAACGCAAACTGAAGAACAGACAACAAAAATATGGCACCAGAGTCCCCCTACAGCCATTCCAATGTCCCATTACCTGGCTATTTCGCCCCATTTACCATAAACACTAATGTATGCATACTGCTTTACTTCTACAATGATTATTTGGATTTTATTTTAACTCAAAGCCATAGCAAAGGCAGCAAAGTGGTAGCGACCCCAAGTGAAACAATTAAGGAGTACAATTAGTGACTTTTGGGTGGGAGGCTGGCATAAAGGTTAAGGTGTTTAGCTTGCAAACATAAGGTGCAGAGTTTGATTCTCACATGGGGTAATTGGCTAGGCTGAACATGGTCCACAAGGGCATTTAGCCTAGTACTAATCTATGAACCTATGAACCTATGAACCTTAATAGAGATGCTGATCGCTCCCTACCTGGAAGTGCATGTAGTCTTACAATGCATTTAAGCACCCACACCTGTACAATAATTAGGGGGTACAATTAGTGGCTTAATAGAGGTGCTGATTGCTCCATACCTGGAAGTGAAAGTAGTCTTAAAATGCATTTAAGCCTCCACTCTTGTATAACTGCAGCTGCTTAAGAGATGGTCAGTTTGTGAAGATAGCAAAGAGCTACTGTGTATTTACTTCCCTTTGCTATGTTCGGACACTGGTTTCACTTTGAAACAGAGGTTCTTTTTTTTTTAAAAGTAATTTGAATATCACTCATACAATGCTACAAATATCTAGACGTTTGCTGTGACGAAAATAATGGTTTAAGAGCTTTCATTTTTCCCTCAGCTTTGAATACCTTTTTCATTTTCTTGGGGGTATGGCATCAACCAGTGAATTGACTGACCTAACTACAGGTCTGTGATTACAACGTATGATGCTATTACTTGGCTTGCTACGTATACTATACTTCTTGTTTGCAAATGTCATAAAAACTTGAAGTGGAATCATAGTGATTAGCAGACATTAAACTAAAGGCTGCAAGTATAATTCAGACATTATGTCTCATAAAAATTAAATTTCAATTCCTTAGTAACTATAAATCAGTGTCTCTGCCTATTGTGTCACTGTGTACATGTTAAATACTCATTTTGTGCTAACCAGCTTTATAGTTTATGCACCTAGAAATCCACAACCAGGGCCTCCAATGAAAATGAAATCTGCTCAGCAATACTATCCTGGTAATTAAAAAAAATAAACAAACAAGGAAATAAACATTCTATCTCCTAAGCAATGCTAACATAACTTATTTGCATATCAGACACCATTTTTCTGAATCCAATACAAAGTGCAACTCAGGCAGTGAGAATGCTTCTGTGCTAAGAATATGAAAAAAAATGTAAACGAAATTTGGAATGATGATTCTACTAACAAAGTAAGACTAGTACTAAAATCAACTTCTTTGTCCAATGGGATCTGATTAAAAAACTATTTCCGAATAAAACAGCATTTTGTTATGCATGCAAATTGTTGATGAGGGAAGAAGGTGATTCTGATTAGCCCTCTGGCTGCATGTTTTACAGCTTAATGAGTACATTGCTGCAAATAAAATCCACATTAGCAAGATTTTTGTTAAAATGTGGAATCTGTAGCAAATATGGCTACAGTTAATGTGAACTGAATACTCTAAAAATGATGTGGTTTATGTCATACTACAGTTTTAAAAGAAAGTATGAAGTACATCTAAAGCCAACTGTTCATTTCTATCAGTGATTATAGTTAAAGCTGAATAAAGCCTGCAGAGAATTATAGTAAAGTCACTGTAATGGTCTTAAAACTGAATTGCAAGTGACTTGTTTAATGAAAGCTGATGCTAATCAAAATGCTGAAAGTGCATTCAATTTGTCTTCTTAATAAGATGTAAAGCAGTAATGAGCAAGTTAGGGAATATAGCTGGCTACTGCTTCTACTTTGCTATGCTTTTAGAGGGCCATAAACTGCAAAAAAAAGGAGTAAGATACTAAATCACTTTGATGCCTTCTTTGCAACTGATTTGCTAGAAATATTTGGAGAACAGGATGATCACAATAATCACTTAAATCACAAAATGAATATGTGCGATTTTTATCTGAAAATGAAAATGCAACTTTTCTTTAAAGTGTGCCTACTATCAAAACAGTTAATGAGAATGTGGAATTTGATAAACAGTAGAAAGTGGTGTAGTATTTAAACAGTGAAATAGCTAAGTAAGCATGGGTATAGGACAGCTCCATGAATGGGATTGTTCAAATGCTGAGAATTTTAAGTTTTAAACAATTGTCTGAAACATTGAACAATGACTATCTGTCTTACAGTCCGGACATTAGCAACTAATTAAACAATGCAAGTGTGAGAAGAGAACCACTCACATTCATTAGCTTGCAAATAGTTCCTGATCATACTAGTCATGAGAAAGACACACACACACACACACACACACACACACACACACACACACACACACACACACACACACACACACCAGTTCAAGTTTACCCTGAAAACGAGTAGCTCCTCTGCCGTTATCCCAGCTCGCAAACAAGTTCCTCTGCAGTTCCAGCTTTGCAATTCTGCCTGCTAGCAAGTTCCTCTGCTGTTCCAACTTTCTGCCATTATCTCTGCTTGCAAAACAAGTTCCACTGTTAATAATTTATTCCAATCCCATTCCTGCCTGCTCGCAATTAAATTTCAGAGAACCGGAAATGATGATGTGAGCTCCTTGAGCTCAATTCTGACTGGCTGGTAGCCTGACGGAGCTGACATCATCACGCATGTGATGACGTCAGTTCCAACAGCACGAAAATTAAAAAAAACAAAACAAAAAAAATCGGAAATGAAGGGGTGCTACTCGGGAATCGTGGCACCCCTTCATTTGGACCCCAAAACTTGGTAAAAACCGAGTAATTCAGAATGGTTGGGAGGTCTGGCATTGCACACTTCAGGTATCTGTGTGGCAAATACATATATGTACATGTGATCTCAATTAGTTCATAGGTGTGAAGCCTGCTTGCTACATGAATACATCTGTTACCTATGACAGATTGTGCTGCTGCTTCTCAGACCTTCGGTCACATATGTATGTTTGTGACATAGCCAGCCACTGTAGTGATCTATGGCCTAGGTCATCTGTGTCACACACACCCATGACAGTGTCTATAGAATAGTGTGAGTGAGGGTTCATGCCTAGGGTATATTTCAGACATGTTCAAACACAACAAAGTCTGTCAATAATGGACATTCATTATAGGTGTACAACAACTTTGTGGATATGCATACAGACCCCTTATTGCTTATGTGATACACCGAGGGACTTCAGAATACCTATGGAAATGTGAATACCAAAGGGCAGATGACATAACACTTGGCTGTATGTACACATCGGTATCCGTTCTACATGTTTGGGGCTACTACCTATGTAGTACTGTTGGGATATTATGTTTAGTACATGTGGACGACTATGCTATATTTGGCTCACAGCTTTACAGCATGGGTTGGACAACAGGTATCTGTCTGTATGATACCCTTGTGGAGGATAAGTGTCTCATTTGGAAAATGCATTGTAGGCCACTGTATGCATTTCCAGATGTGGACGGACATATCCCTAGTGTGTTTGCTTGTACCTAAGAGGGCTATATGCCAAACAGGAGTGGTCTCAGGAATGGGTGGTGGTCAATACCACTGGTTACTGGTATAGTATAGTACCGGGCGGATCCAAATGCTACTGAGTTTCCTACATCTGTGTGTCAGTTGTCAAGACATCATCTAACGATTGGTTATAGTCAGGCTGTTGAGGTTGTGTATACTACCAGAATGCAAACCAATGACAGATAGTAACAGTATCACCCACAGCATAGTGTCAAACCATGTCATATAAACATGTGTACCCAAGTTAAAACATATGTGTATTAAAATGCATACTGGCCACCAACAGAAACTATGAAGTGTTGACACTGTGTAATACAGGGCATGTCACCCTTCCCATGTGTCCACTATGCACGTACATGCAGACAGTGCACTTACACCATGTTCACAAATGTACACCTGCAAATCTGTACTGCACACATCACACACATACTGTCCACTCACCAACACATGCTGCCAAAACTACACACATCAGCCAAGTGGCACATGGGCGTACAATACATTTTTGGAATTAACACTGTTGTAAACAATACTACATTGTTAATCATAGCTTTAATGCATCATGCCTGCTCAGATATACCTACAAGGATATCATTACACTGTACTGTTGACAACATGCTAACATTGCTACACTGCTATAAAGTCACCCTGTGCATCAGCACCATGTTAGCCTGTTCCTGCATTAATGTTACAGATGACAGGAGGTGGCACAGGGTCATCATATGCACAGGGTATGTTGTTGGTTTGCCAGAGCCCGACATTGACCCATCCAATCGACATGTATGTGTGTGTGTGTGTGTGTGTGTGTGTGTGTGTGTGTGTGTGTGTGTGTGTGTGTGAGGGACAACAGTACAGTACAGCATGGGGAAATGTTGATGTAATGTGTGTGTGTATGTGTTAGCCCTAGGTGTTTGGATTATGTGTGTGTGTCTGCATGCACACAGTTCCACCATGTGGCTGCCATATACGGGAGGTTGTGGGACAGCCACAGACTGTACCTACCAGGCTGTACAGATCACTATCTCTGGCCACGGATACAGTACCTGTGCCTGGCAGGGGTGCAACGGACAGTATCGGGTACTAAGCCAGACTGGGTACTATCATCAGAGGCAGGGGGATGTCGACTGGACCCATGTCCCTGCTCTATGATGGTAGATTGACAGCCCAGCTCCAACATTTTTGGGGCTGGTACTGCCACTGCGGGAGCGGCTGTGACTTGTGTGTTGTCTGCGATGACTGCCAGCCGATGATGTTGCTGGCATATGTCCATGTCGACGTCTCGGCCGTCCTGCATTGTCCTGGCACATGGACATGACATTGCGGAGGACATCTAATGTCACCCCCCCAACGTCTATCAATGACCTCGGTGTAGTGACGCACTGCACCGGCAAGGTCACAGATACTGTCACTGGTAGCGGTGTTATGGGCCCTCTGCACCCTTAGTCCCTGTCTGGTGTTGTGCCTGTGCCTGCATTACAGCCCAGAACATACCTGAGGTTGTAAGACCTGTGGGGGCATGTCTGCCAGGGGCATTATGACCAGCAGTTCTCCCACGAGAACCGCTGGACATCTGACTATGAAGTACCATTCCAGGAATCTGCAGGAGGCTGCTGTGAGGGGATGCATGTGCCATAGATACCACACTATCCTGGTCAATGCCTACTGTATGCTGTCCCTCAGCTAAGGCCATTGGTGATGAGGGATGTATTGGCAGTATGAATGTGTGCATAGATGGTGTGGAAAGATGTGTACTGTCAATTGGCGGACCAATGACAGACCCTGTCAAACCTGCCCGTGCCACAACACGTTTCATCATTTCCACTATTTGTGGCAGTGTCTTCAGGTTCCCTGCTCTACTCAACCAACACAACCTCAGCACCTGTGAGAGGAAGACAGGAAACACACTTTACAATCTGCACATGATGTTAGCACACATGCACACATGCACACATGAACACATGCACACATGCACACATGAACACATGCACACATGCACACATGAACACATGCACACATGCACACATGAACACATGCACACATGCACACATACACACATGAACACATGAACACATGAACACATGAACATGAACACATGCACACATGAACACATGCACACATGAACACAAATACACTACTCACTAAAGTAGACACACACATACACACACACACACACACACACACACACACACACACACACACACACACACACACACACACACACACATATACACACAAACAGCAATCCAGGACATACCCATTAGTGGTTGATGGTGGAGTACAGTATCACAAGCCAAAGAGTCCTATCACACGTGTCAGCATGCAAGATGTGTGTTGCTCAACAGCATGCAGTGCGGGTGTAGAGAGTCCTTGTTAATAACAGTATACATGTGTTTGATGCATGTGTTGTTCAATGATTGGCCTCACCCTGGAACACAATGTGTACATGGACACAACATTGCTGTGCAAGTATTAAATGCTTTTCAATGACCTGTGCACCATCACTCACAGGTATACATACCATGGCTGGATGCACACAACTGTCAGGTGTATAGCAATGAATGCTATGTGTTGTACTGTAGTTACTGTAACTGGATGTAGTGTAGTGCCATAAGCCATCATCAGGCAGCATCTGGAGAAGCAGTCAACATTGCAGGAGATGGTTGCTCAAAGAATTAATGGGACTTGTTTAGACTAGACCATTGGACATTCTAGCAAGCGCTGTTATTCTACTGGAAAATTATGGGAGGGAGACGTTGTGCAGTACTTCTGAATGAATTCCCTGTGATCCAAAAGGTCTATGCTACCCAGTAACATAGACTACAATTCTTCACGTGGATCTTCTCCAGACAGACTTCCCTGCGCACCTGAGCTCCTGCCTTTATCCATTATTAAGTGGTCCTGTGGAATCTAGGTAATTGAACAAGAGTCCTGAATAGGATTGTTTTTTTTACATGCCCACTAAGACTGTCCACCCTGAACAGTCCTTGTTGAAAGTATGTCCTGCTAAAGCATTTTTAACTATATTACTCCAGGCTATCTGACTTCCCACCCAGTTTAGCCAGCAGCCTACCCACCTGCACTGTTTGTGCATCTTATCTGTACTAAGCCACTAGGGGCACCCTATTCTCATGACAACTGCTTACTTACTAAATTCACACACTAGAGTTTTGATTTCTTCCTGGTTATCTCTTCTGTGTTAACCTCTTTTTTCTACTTTTTACTGCACCCTGATTCTAATACTGCACTTTGCTTTAAAATAATCCATTTTTCCTCACCCATCCCACCTATTGCTCCCTATACAGTACCCTGATGTCTACACTTACCTGCACTTGTACCCAGTGCCTTTTCTCACCTTTACTGATTGTTCTCTGTGCCTCAGTCACCTCTCTGGCTCTTTCCGCTCCATTCGCCCTGCAGGCTCACTACGCTCCCCTACCCTACCCCCAATTCCCACCCACCCCCAGAGGCCCTAATCATATACTTACCCAACCACACCCCCTACTAGGTCACATCCAATCTACTTTATTGCCTAATTATCACTTCTAAGCTTTTCACTCCTATCTAATTGCCTCTCCCTGCTCCCTTCCATCTCACTACTATTCATTACCAACCTTTCTAAACCTATCACACCCACTATGACCTTCATATTTAAACTACCTCACTTACTGCTACTACTGATTTTCCTTCCTTTATGCCATACTCTTACTTCCTACGAGCACCTTACCCTTAGCAGAGCACCCAATTTATCTAAACATACTAGCTCTATCCTTCCTATAGCTGAACAAATCCATATTAACCTCCTGTCTTCCTGCCCTTACCTTCCACCTCACTATCACAGAGTAGCCCATAACAGGTATCACACCACCAGAAAGCTCTACCTAATACCCTCCAAAAACTCAACAATATTCTCAACACCACAAACACTCTTACTGTTACATGGGGACATTCACCCTAACCCAGGCCCAGATAACCCTCTACTCCATACCACCCCAGACCCTACAACTAACAACCTAAATTCACCTTTCTCTCCAAACTCCCTTTCAATAGCGCATCTAAATATTCGTAGCGTGAACAATAAAATAACGCAACTCCATGCTTTAATAGACCTCTACTCATTTGATATCCTCTGTCTCAAGGAAACTTGGCTTAAACCAGGTACCAAAGACAACATAATTACTCCTCCTGGCTACAGCATTTTAAGACTAGATCATCTAAACAAAAAGGGTGGGGGAGTTGCTTTACTCTATAAATCTGACCTGCAGGTGACCTCAATTGACTCACTGCCTCCCTCCCCCGCTAATGCTGAAATACTCTGCAACAAACTTCAAGTAAATAAAAGCAAAGCCATCTATATAATATGTTCCTACATCCCTCCAGGCAACAACCTAGATTCACTTGAAAACATCCTTAGCTGGCTCTCCTCTACCTCTCCACAAGAAACCATAATTTTAGGAGACTTCAATATTGATTGGAACTCCTGCTTATCCCCCAAACACACCACACACCTCAACCTCTTTAACTTTCAACAAACCATAAACACCCCTACTAGGATTCACAAATCTACCAATAAGCAGACCATCTTGGACTGGATATTGGTCAACAGTAATCCCACCTCATATAAAACTGGAATACTCCCTGACAATATCAGCGACCATCTTCTCACCTACATCACTAAACAAAAAAAACAACAATCTCAAACAGGCTACCTATCGTACTATATGTAACAAGAAAAGATTTAACCTTTCAAGTTTCCTTATCGAACTCAAAGAATATAACTGGTCAGCTCTTAAATACCTCCCACTTGATGAGGCCGTTACTCTATTCAACAACACATTCCTCCAAAATCTTGAGCATCACACCCCCTCATGCTTAGTTAGAATAAGGTCCAAAGCTGCTCCATGGCTCTCTAAGGAAACTAAGCAAACTATGCTATTAAGAAATAAACTCTGGACAAAATGGAGAACTACTAAAAACCCTACAGATCATCAAAACTTCCAACAACTTAGAAATATTGCAAAAAAACTGACCCTCCTTGATAAAAAAAAATTCTACTTTCAATATCAACAAAATCAAAATCATAACCCCAAAAATTTCTGGACAGGAATCAATAAACTGCTCCATCCAGGGAATACCAAAACACCCACTCTTGCTAACCTAGCCCAGACCCCTCCCGCTACAATAGCCAACACTTTTAACAACTTCTTCTCTGAAACAGTCACCTCACTAGCAAAAACTATGGTTCCCCCCACCTCCCTTCAAAAGACCTCTCCTCTTACCAACAGCCCCACTCTAAAACTTGACACAGTCTCCACAACCTATATACATAAGCTACTCTCAAAACTCAAACCGTGTACTCCTTCTGCTGACCATCTTCCAGCTGAATATCTCCAAGTAGCTCCTGCTGAACTAGCTTACCCGGTCTCCATCTTAATCAACAGAACAATAACCGAATCTGCTATTCCTTCCCTCTGGAAAGTTTCCCACATTATTCCACTGCACAAAGGAGGTAACACTAATTAACTATCTAATTTCCGCCCTATAGCCTTACTATCGCCACTATCTAAAATTATGGAACGCTGTATTCACCATCAACTTCTTAACCACCTTCTACTAAATAATCTTCTTGCAGACTCCCAACATGGTTTTAGACCTTTTCATAGTACTTCTACTGCTCTCATCTCCTTCACAGACACTATCAACAAAAATCGCAATAACAACCTATACTCTTCAGCTTTATTTCTTGACCTCTCTAAAGCCTTTGATATGGTGAATCATAAACTTCTGCTAGACACTCTACAATCTCTTGCTCTTGACTCTTTAGCTTTGCACTGGTTTGACTCATATCTGACAGAAAGAAAACAGGCAGTCCTTTGGGAAAACCACCTATCTTCTCAGCTCCCAGTCCTAATAGGGGTCCCTCAAGGATCCATCTTAGGCCCCCTTCTCTTCTCTATATTTATAAATAACCTGTCCTCCTCTCTCCCAACATCCACATGTATTCAGTATGCAGATGATTCAACTCTCGTCTGTTCTGCTGCATCTCCAGCTGAACTTTATTCCTCCACCCAAAAAGTCTTCACAGCAGCAGAAAACTGGTTCCAACATATCTGTCTCCTCCTTAATCCCAAAAAAAACAAATTACTCATATTCTCTCCGACCCTTTAGTCAACCCCTCTCTCCTTTTCTATTACATCTACCAACGGTACTATCATCTCACCTGATTTATCCACTAAACTGCTAGGTGTAACAATAGATATTCAACTGAACTTTGACGCCCATATTGACCTTACTATCAAAACTGTTAATAAAAAGATAGGAGCCCTCTACAGACTTAAGCCCTTTCTAACAACAACTGCTAAAGTGTCCCTAGCCCAAACTCATCTCATCTCATCTCCACATTACTATATGCCTCCCCATCTTTTATCAACCTCTCTAAATCTAACCTCCAGAAACTTGCCACGGCCTACCACAGCATTGCTAGGTTTGCTACAGGTTCCCCATTTCGCACACATCATTGTGTTAATCTCAAAATGCTTGATTGGCTTGAACTTCAACATCTTATTCTATTACATCAATTAGTCATCACATATAAAATTCTCCATTACCCTACTAATACACCCATACTCAATAACCTTGTGGCCCCCTACAAGAATCTCTCTTCCCTTCGCTCTGCAAACAAACTGCTAGTAGCCACTCTCAAGTCACACAATAAGGCAGGCGACTCCTTGTTCACCAATACTATTGGCCCATACTGGAATAAACTCCCCACAGAATTGACTACTTTGGGCTCATCACAACTTTTCAAGAAACATCTAAGAAACTATCTCAAATCCCACTGGCTATGCCCTTGCTTGAATCCAGACTGACCTCCCATCTAACTTTCTTTATACTTCTCTTCATTACTTCTCCTTCTTCTCTCAATACTAACCCTCTGTAGCTCACCTATCTCTCAAATGGACTTTCTTTTTTCTCTACAAAGTCGCTTTCTCCTTTTATAAGATATATTACTGCAACATGTCACCTCACCTTGTTTTTAAACCTATTAATCATACCTGCTGTGCAATTTCTGTTTCCTAGAACTAGTGCCCAGGCACTAATTGTTTATCATAATTCTTAATATTGTAAATATTTTTGATTCTTGTAGTTGTTATGAAAGAATATGGGATCATGGATCCCTTCTGTATTTCTTCTTTGTTTTGTTTACCTATCTTAACGTGCTACTGTAAATGTAACTACACTACATTGAATTTGTTCTTTACATTCTTATAATTTTTGTTTCTTTTGTTTCTTTTATTGTCCTGTTTGAATGTTTTTACTAGTATATAGTGGAGCTTTTCTCCTCGGGCCTCTGCTGAAAATGGACATGTATCCAGCCAAAGTAGCCCGGTCAACAAATGTAAAATAAATGTAAAATAAATAAATCATGTGGTCACTCAAGGCCACTAATGTGTGCCACACTGGCAACTATCTTGCTGTACCTGAACTGCAGCACTGTGGCTACATTAACCATTTCACAGGCAGTTGTTACATGGGTATGTAAGGTGTTCAATAGGGAGCATTGCCTAACATGAAGGTGTTGTTTGTTGAAGAGTTTTGCACCGCCCCATGATAAGCCTCTACCCCTCAGGTATAGTATGTGTGCTGTGTGGATGACATTTGGGATAGTGGAGTCCGAACTTACAGCAGGTGTCTAAATATGCCATGTGTATCATATTAACACGTACTGCATATGACATGGTGGTGTATGTTGTGTGCATGTGTATTGCCTCTGCCTATACAATGTCCACTACAGTGCACTACAATTGTTCGGGATGCTCTGTGTATAGCATGTGTTTGAGGCAGCTACTCATGTTACTGGGATATGCATAGTCCCACAGAAAACATGCAGAGCATGCATTATGTGTAGGTGTTTTACATGTGTATATGGTCTACAACTCACCTATGACATGCACATGCTATTTGCCATATTAAATGTGGAACACTCACCAGCATGGGTCTGCTGTCTTGCTGTCATACCAGAGGGACCTACAAGGATATGAGACAGTTTGTCAGTGTCAACAACTGTGCCATTGCTGCTGTGAGTTTGCAGTTTTACAGTAGTACAATAGTTGACAGTCACAGGCATACAGATTATGTTCCAAATTATCAGTATTGCACAACACCAGGCTCCACATCTTCCAAATACACAGTACACATCTGACATATGCATGTTCAAACAATCGAGCTAACAGTAGTCTACAGATATGGCATGTTACCTGCATGCTCCGAGTCAACCTGCTGGGTGACTCTGGCCTCCGTGATGACACATGTCTGTTGTAGTGGTTGTCCAGGAGCCACCACGCTGAGGAGCAGCTCTTCCACTCTGGTGAGGGGCGGATGTGATGCTGCACCACCACCTGTGGCAAGCTGTTGTCTGCAGACATCAGAGGCATGCTGCCGGACATGTCTGATTAAATTACTGCAGTGATGGCGTACCTGCTCATAAGTCCGGTTATGCATGCCTACGTCATTAACCCAACGGACAACATCTTGCCATAGTGCAGTGCGCTCATGCTGGTCCTGGCTGGTTCTGAAGAACAGCAGGGTGTGATGTTGTAATAGGGTGGCTATAATTATTTCCTCCTCTTCAGGGGAATACGCAGGGTAGCGATGATGAGACATGTCCCTGGAAGACAATAAAACAATTACTGTGAGCAAGTCATGTGGCACACTTAACATTCTAAAGTACAGATATCAATGAAATGCCACATATAGCAACCTATTGGCTGTCAGTAGATACACACTTTTAATACCACACATCAATGCTCAGCCCACAACTGCCTGACAGTGCCTGTCACGTTCTATATATTAAACCATGTTCTGCACAGCAACAAAGTGAAACCAGTATGTAAGACTATACAACAGCACATGGCACACTGTATGTGACACAATGCACCACCTAGCCACAGGAGGTATATATGAAGCTAATGCATACAGAAATATGTCATCCATTGAAATGATTGTAAAGTACAGTTACAGTACTACCAGTACACCACACCACTTGTTGATAGCAAACCTCTAAGTAACATATGTGCACATTCATCAATATAGGTGGCATAATGCTGTACTACACTATACATGTTACTAGATATGCACTTATATCCTGTAACATACATACAACCGAAGCCATGTTACAGGCATACCCACACACACACATCAGACATACCTACAAGACACAAAGGTATGGCAACCCAGATGAGCTTTACCTGTGTACCATACAGTACTGTGTGTCAGCACTTACAAAACATTATGCCTGAGATATGTAATGTGTGAGGACTACAGGTAACAAACAAAACAGTGTTTCCAAGGAATGTGGATATACACCATACTGTGCTGTTTAGGCCTACAGCTTCAGGTAATACTACAGTTCATACGGGATTTGTATTCACTAGTCTTAACAATCAATAAGCATACATGTACTGCTTTAGCCTACAATGGCACACTCCAGTCAACACCATGGGACTATGTCACACCGTATACCATACTGCTTTTCCTGCCTAGCAATAGCATACATATATTTTGTGGGGATCAGAGCTAGAACACTACATACCATGATATAAACAATTTCCCACTAGGCTATCACACATATACACAATGTTGACACATTCACCTACACATTCACCATCACACTCAGTCAACCTCACATAGCAATTAATGCAACATGTACATACGTGTGTGTATCGGGTCCTAGGTAGCTCATAGGCTATTAGGTGTAGAGCCTATAGAAGCCTAGCTATACAGTACCCTGCCCTTCAACACCCATGTAATTTAAGTTCATTTGCCCGTGTCATGCAGAGCCACAGAGGTGATTCCCGGGTTGTATTTCCTATCTCACATCCATTCATCATGATTATTCATGACGACTGCTAATGAGGACCTTTCTTTGCTATTGATAGGTAGTTAGTTCCAGAGTATGGTATGTGTCTGAGATGAGAATGTACCACTCCAACATGTTCTGCCTTTTGACGTTACAAGGTTTAGATCAGTACAGTGTGTAGCTTGTAGGGATTTTGATCTGTTTATATGGAGCATGTCCAACACTTGTGGGTTTGGCATAGCTTCGTATGTTAGGCAGAGGTTGGCTCTGGGTAGGCGGTATGCGACACAGTGTAGCTGTGGTTTTGGAAGACAGTCTGCATAGGGCATCTGTTTGACTCTGGTAATACTCTTTGCGGTGTTTGTGCCTGGCGTCTACAGTTGCTGTAGATGTCTTCTGAGGTACATACCAAAAGGGCCATTGTACTCTATGATGGGTTTTATGACTGATGAGTAGAGTGGAACACTGACCTCTTATTCCATGGATGACACACCTTTTGTGATGACACGTGGACCGTACACAGTTTACCTGACTAGTGTGGCACTGTGATTATCAAAAGGGACACTACTGTCCACCTGTGTCCCGTGGTCTCTTATCACACTTTTGGTGTTGAGTAGACTACCACCTATGTGGTAGTTCATGGGTACAGGGTTTTTAACAAAAGGGATGGCAATACATTTACAACATTGAGCTTGAGCGTACATATAAACATCCATTGGTGTACATATAGATTTACATGTAGGCACATATACAGTCCACCTTTCATGGTGGGAATATCAATTATGCAAGGGTTGAGAGAGATACAGTTATGTAATAATTTTGCACAGTCTTGTGCAGAATGCATTGAGGGTATTCTCAGACCATGTATCTTTAGCAGGACTCCCTGTCTGGAAGACTATAAACTTAGCAAATCATACCCACAGCGTTTAAACACCACATGTCATATACCAGCACTGTATGCTGTCTTGTTTGCCACACACTACAATCTACATGAAAATGTGCACATAACAACCTTCACCAACATATATATGTCCACCCTTCACAAACAGTTGCAGTATGTACCTTGCTCTAATGCACATGTTAAGATGTTAATATATCTGACACATAAATATCTCTACATATGTGTATGCCATACACACACAAGGTACACACTGTTGTACATCCGTAGACCTCACGGATGACCTGTTGGGCCTTGCTACAACATGAACAGTTGTCACATGTGTGCATAACAGTAATATTACAGGGAGTATTTATAGCTGCTAATGCTACATTACTTTACTAGCCTGGTACAGCAGTTACCAATGCTAAGCTACACATTATATGACTATCATGCATGTGTTACTCTGTCACATCCAGGTTTATATAGCTGTTTGCACTACTCCCCCAGACAGCCATTATACACAGTACTGTACAGAACATAGATAACATGATCGGATGCTTGACATTAAATGCTGAGCTACATATGTCACAGTTATGTCCCACTGCACACAGCTACACACTAATTTGTCCATGGCAGTAGTCATGCATGGCATCAGTGCATACATACCTACTGCTGCCACATATGCATGTTTCAAAGTATTTACAGTACTCTTCATAAACATCTACTACTTGACGGTAATCACATATCTGTTACCTACCTGTTTGTCACTTTCAGGTCTGTCTGTGTATGTTTTGACATTTTTTTGGTGTTACTTCAGTAAAGATTGCTTTTACTTAATTTCTTTTGGTTATTAATTAAGTTTTTTTTTACTTAATTAATATATTTGGTTGGTAATTCACTCAAGTCTTTTTACTCATTTAAACTTTTGTGTTATTAAGTAATAATTATTATTTACTCCTCCCCAAGTTCAGTGATGCTTTAACACGTGCAATGTAATGATTGTATGTGAGGTTAGCAAGTACAGTCTGCTTTTATAGGTATCTGCACATGTGCATGTGATGACCTCTGCACCAATTGGTGCCCAGCATTTGGTAAATGCATACAGCCTGCTGTGTGGTAATTGCAGTACTCACTGTCATAGCAACCCAATGCTATAAATTGCTAAGTTTTCTAGACATAGCCCTTTCAGATTTCCAGAGTGGGACCCATGCTTGTTTGCTGTGGACACTGTTGTTTAAGTCAGAAGGTTGGTATACTTCTTATATCTGAAGCTAGAGGTGTAGACAGTGATGTACATGTTGTACTCAGACCTGACTGTTGCCACTTCCAGTACAGAGCTATCGATGTAGAGTTTAACTCACCCCTACAAATGCTTACACAAGATATGTGTGAGTATGTAGTTTCTTTTCTACTTATGTAATTAACTGCCATACAAAAGTAGTTATTGAGAAGTATTCTTTTGACACATTAACTGTTTGTGAACTGTTATACTGTACATATTAATGTACTCACTTCTGCAGGGTTTGTGTATTTTTATTGTTGACATTAGCACAGGATTCTCAGGTAAACTGGACAATTCCACTACTGAGTATGCCTACCTACATCCTTGGTTGACCCTAAACACACATGTATATTTAAAATTTGGGGAGGGGGGTATGCAGACATACAGAGAGCATTACGTCTTATTGTGTGAGTGTTATCTTACTGGACTTAAAGGATTGGTGTGTACCTGTTAGTTTATCAAGGCAGGTGGTCTGTCTGCATAGTTCCCAACTGTGAACCTATCCAGATGGTAGCCAGATGTTAGCCTGTTATTCTTTGTCTCTGCAACCCACAGGTGTTTTCAGCACTGGTAAAATGGCATTGTTACAGTCAGTTGCTACCAGTACATGGCTACATCCTTTGGTATTTCTGTGTTGTACTCCTACATAAGGGTATGCTTGTGGAAGGCCTCACAAAGCTATTTACAGAGTGTGTAACAGCAGCTAAGCTGATATGCCTGTGTGTTTGTGCCTCTGCCAGGCCTATGAAACACTCAGATACATATTTGCTTGGAGTCAGGGGTAGGTAGTTAAAAGTGAGGTACACCTTCCAACTAATAGAGACAGTAAGTGTAGACTTGAGTGAAGCAGTGCATATGGATTAGTACTCCTTTTATGAAGTACAAGTGGTGTCTACTGTTATTATTGTGATTATTCATTGTGTAATACACCACCTCTCTGACTAATGTCAGTACTTTTCAGAGGGATTCAGAGGGGCACAGCTAAAATATGTTTCACAATCAGGGATATCCCTGAAAAGTAGTCACAGTTAGGAAGTATGGCTCTGCCATAATCAGATATGCCAGTGTTTGTCCTGTTATGATACTGTGTGGGGGTTGTAAAGTGCCTCTATAACATTATTTGCTGCTAGAATGGCTGCTTCTCTTATCACAGTCATGTAATGCAATTCCACAACAATTGCTGGTAAAGTTCCACAGAACAAGCTTAGTGTATGGCCTTCCTATTTTTCCTTTACATTCAATCATTGTATTGCATGATATATTTATTTCAGCACCAAGTTATTATATATCTGCTGTGGCTTAGTGGCACTTTATGCTGTCAAGTGTGTCTAAAGTATGGGGTTCGAGACTGACAGAGGTGATTTATTTTGCTGCTGAGCAGAACAAGGGCCCTGACATACAGAGTGATTAAGGCACTTTTAAGCAGTTGTAAGCAGGTTTGCACGAATTTGAGTGACGCTTAGCAATGCTAAGCTTAGCGCACACATGCGCACACTTGCTCAAACCCGCTAACTACTGCTTAAAAGTGCTTACTCCCGCTAACCCCCGTGCTAATTTCTTTGAAAGAAAAGAAAATGGGGAGATAGGAAAGTCACGAAAAAGGGGGCACAAAGAGGGAAAGACAGTGGGGAAACCAGCTCGGGATGTGCAGGATGGATGTAGGGAAGGTCCATAGCTGCCCATTTCTTTACCAGCAACAGCTGTGCATATGTTACAAATTTGGAGTGAAATTTGAAACCTTCCACCCCTGAGAGAGGGGTGAAGACAACAAAGTATGTTGTACTGCCAATTCTAATTATCAGTTTACTTGTCCAGCAGACATGTGTGCAAAATGGGCAGCTATGTATGGGGCATAATTTTTTTGTGGGAATAGAGCGCCCTTTTTTTTTTTTTCAGGTGAGAGTGGAATGTGAGGTAGAGGAAGTAGGTATATTTGGGGAGGTAAGTTGGGGAGGTAAACAGACAAGACAAACAAGATGCATACAGGGGCAGAGTATGACACATGGGGTGGGTGAACACAATTGACGGGGATGGATGTTTGGAAATCGCAAGCCCATGAGCCCACAAATGGTAACAGTGGGACTGAGATCCCCACCCATGGGCAGTCACCACTGCACTTTCACAGCCTCGAGGGTGGCTGTGCTGGGGGCTGCCTAGGAGGGGCAAGCTCACCTGTGAGTCACGCCACTCTCGCCACGAGCTGGCATAGGGGATCAGCGACTAAATGCTGGATCTCCCTACGCACCACAACCCAGACCCTTCAGAGGGTGACAGGTGGCCCTTCTCCACCCACACTTGCAGGGGGGGGGGGACGAGCCCCATCCCCTGCAGCACTTTCACCCAAAGGTGGCACAGGACCAATGGAGGAGGGTAGCCCAGGCTAGGCACTGGACCTGCTGGTGCCAGGTGCAATCGCCAGCTGAGGAGGGACAGGTGAGTCCGCTGTGACCGGCCTTCCCATACGTTCTGCGATTAGCTGTATTTAATTACAACATAGACAACAGCATTCCAAATTAGTTGTAACAGCATGCAGTAATATTCCCATTAACCCAACACACCAGGGTTCCAACAGTTGAACAGCAAGCATAACACATGCATATATTGAATAACAGTGGACATTACAACAGTATGCAGGGATGATTGGTGGCAACAAGCCACCAAGATTGTGGTGTTTGAACAGGGTACATGCATCAAAGTAAATGTAGATATTTATAGAACAATAGGAAATATGTCCCAACAAATGTTTTGAGATTAGACATACCCATTGAGGTGTGGAATTGCATTGTTCATGCACATAGAGTAGGGTATAAAAAGAAACCTCCATTAACATCTTATAAGTACTTTTACTCTACACTACATTCCTATTGACTGCAGGTGTATATCCCCTACATGTATTATCGCACTAGGCATACATGCATTAGGTTGTGTAATGGGTTTGGCTAGTTCATTATATACCTGACCTATATCTCACATACTAACTGCCCAAGATGCAGATGTTACTACTACATAGTTATATTTTTTATTTATATTTATGTATCTACATATCTGGATGTGTTCACGTGACATTTTCAGTTAAATTTCTACAGAACCCTACATTTCATGTAGCACACTCGCATTTCTGGGGAACACATTGACAAGCTACTCCTGTGATAGATTTACCTATGCATGCCAGCCATTTATCGACTGTTGAGGACTGTATATATGCTTCACAGCTACTAGCACTTCCTTCATCCACTTTATATGGGACTGCCCAACTGTGGGTTGACAGCATTTAATACAATAGTACTATTTATTTAATGCAAGTGTACAACAACATTTCAAAGTAAGTGACACAGACACACTCCAAGTATTATACCTTTATTAATTACATTACACACTTTTCTACAGGCTCTCTCCTTTATTTGATATTACAGTGCATACGGAAGACTTATTCAATACATATTATACCTTTACTAATAGGTTACAACACTCTTTTGCAGGCTCGCTAACTGATTTTATATGACAGTACATGCAGAGATATTATTCCAGACTTATTTTACCTTTATTAATGAGTTACTACACTCTATTTCTGGATCTCTGACTTATTTTATATAACAGTACATGCAAAGAAATTATTCAGGGCATTTTATGGCTGTATTATTGGGCTACAACACTTTTTTCAGCCTCTCTCACATATTTTAACAATACATGCAGAATAATTACTAACCTGCCTGGTGGTGCAGCCTTAGCAGCCTATCTGCATAGGCTTGCTGATTCACAGCATGGACACCTGAAGCTGTAAAGTACATGAAGGGATATTGAGACATACCGATCCATTATATAGACTATATTAGCATGTCTTACATACTGCATTCCATGGCTACCTACTCAGTAGTGGGGCATCTTGCATGTGACGGGCCTCCTGTATCCATTGGTTCAGTAGGTCCTGCTTCCGTTTCTTCAGGTCTGCATGGTGGTGACAGACCTGCTCACCAGTCTGAGGGACGCCTGTGGCACTGGTGAGATCATGAGCTAACCGGTTCCAAGCCTCTGCTTTGTACTCCGTCCCTTGGAACTGGCCCTGCAGGAGTCTAGACTCATGACAGTGGACAAGGAGCCAAACCATGTATTTTGACTCCTCAATGCACCAGCATTGCGCTCAAAAGCGAGTACCCTCTCCAGCACCAGCCATTCTAACTGCAGATGGGAGCTACAATCAGTTATGGTGAGTATTCCCGCCTATGGAGCTTAAATATGCCACATTTCCCGCACTTTTTTGTGATTGGCCATTTTTGAAATTTCTCGGCTGACTGCAGACCTGCTTAGCAATGGTTAATCTTCCATTTATAAGTATATGTATGTTAACACTGAATGCTTATCCTAAGCTGTCATGGCTTAGTGGTTCAGTAATTTGATTATGGTGCACAGTGTCCCGGGTTTGAACCTTGTCATTGCTTTTTATTTTACTACTGTCCAGACAGGCTAGGGGGTGTGGCTGTGTTTAGGCAACTTTGCTCTACGTTGCTCCACGTTGCTCTACATTGCTCCACATTGACCTATGGTGCACTGGTTAGCACACTGCACAGCTCCGCGCAAACTTATTGCGCTGGGTAAAGCACTGCTTAGCTATGGGCAACTTTATTGCACTGGGTAAAGTGCTGCTTAGCTATGGGCAACTTTATTGTGCTGGGTAAAGTGCTGCTTAGCTATGGGCAACTTTATTGCGCTGGGTAAAGCGCTGCTTAACTACGGGCAACTATATTGCGCTGGGTAAAGCGCTGCTTAGCTACGGGCATTTATATGTCAAGATCCTTCTTACATTTCTATATATACATTTTGTTCACTGATACATAGGCCATTTCAATGCTTTTTAATAAAATTGTATTCATATATGTCAGGAATTATTTCATATACTAATTTAAAACATAAAATAGAAAGGGGAGTGGTGGGACTCAAACCATGAATGCCTCCTCTTTGTGCGAAGGCTCTACTTCTACACTATTGCTATTTGGATTGATTTGCATAAACATTTCTTATTATGCTCTTCAATGTTGACATTGCTAACTGCAGCTAAGCTATGGGCACACCCGTGCAAAGATGTGCAAATACGGGCAGCTGTATTGGGAATTATGAAAAAAAAAATAAAAGTTTTACATTTTATAACTCTACTGGGGGTTTACCATGTGAGGGAGTGCAGTGTTGGGTATGTAGACATTTGAGCGGACTCGCTCATGTGTGTTGACATTTCACAGTTCCGACACTTGCAGGGGCATGGACCTTAGGACTGCTCGGCAGTCAGACATGCCCCCTGCCTTCCTGCATGATCCATGTTAGACTTGGAGTGGAGTCAGCGTGCCCTCATGAATATGCATGGCACGCTGATGTCATACCGTTCAACTGCAGTTTCCGACTAAGACTTATTTAGTCTTACACAGAGGATTTGTGAATCTGGGGCACTGTCTTTACTGTGACTTATAAAATTCATTTTAAGACTAGAACCTAAAGAATTCAACCACTATAAATATAGTTTGTGTTGAAGTGTTTGCCATTTATACTATTTTAGTAACCCGTATGGTCCATACCTCTCAACCTAGAAACACCAAAAATCTGGACAAAGGCCCATGAAAAGTAGATACAACTGGCCAAAAATTGGGAAGCTGATTAACATAACATTTACACACATAATCATGTAATCCCACCCACTCAAATGGAATTGTGGGATGCCAACATGAAGACTGAAGTTACTAAATAATAAATAATGCCAGACATTTGAATTTCAGACTAAATATCCCTCTGAAAATACATAATAATGCAAAACCTGTTATTTTAGCAACTCTTCGAGTTTACAGGAGGAGTGATATTTAAAATCTGTCCCTATTTTTGGGCCTTTGTCCCACCATTATTTTTGGCTTTATCCAGATTTGTTGCTCTGAGAGATTGAGAGGTATGCACAAAAGTTACACTAGCCAAACTGTTAGTGCTATAATGTTTGAAAATTGAATAAAAGCTAAAAAAGGCAGACACTGGGAGAAATGTACAAATGTCACAAGGGCTGTCTCAAAAAAGGGGGAAATTTAGTCATGCTAAGTACATGCAAAAAAAAAAAACACAACCAAGAGCTGGAGTCATGGTGAAGATTGAATTTCAAAAGAAGAAACCTTAGCATTACATCACTACGGTGTATAGATCTTACTTATGTTGAATCAGGATGACAGACTGATCTATGTGAAGTCACTTCAACTGCTGCTTGATGTATACAAATCCAGGATTGAGAATGACCAAAGGGTCACTTCAACCAATGCTTGATGTATAGAAATCCAGGATTGAGAAAGGCCAATATATCAAAAATCAAAACAATAAAAATACAACCAGAATTAAGAAAATAAAAATCAGTATATACAAAAGTCCAGCTACTAGCATACAACCTTTAATACATATGTAATTGTTACAGCTCATGTATAACATAGATATTACGGTATACATTCATCAGTCCCTCACTTTGAAAAGCATGAACAAAGATTAACAAAACTCTGACAGACAGGAATTTCTGATGTGCAAGTTCCATACCTAACATAAAAATATGAATGTTGAATGTAGGCAGTTTATTAAGGTCACAATCTGAAATTTCAGTTGTAAACAACAGTTCACATTTCCACTGCCTGTCTCAAAAAGCTTTTGGCTCAACATGACTCTGTAATAAGAGAACAGTAACACACTTGATTGGTTAGTTAAACAGACATACACATTAATATACATTTGCTTATCAAGATGTATCTGAATTAATTCAGGGTTTCAATGTTCAATCATCTTATTGCAAAACATTTCACACTGAGAGAAAGGAACATTCTGATGCAAACTCACAGGCAGCAGATTAGGAGTAGGTATGCCTCTTCTTACAAAGCTGATCCACTTGCACCAAATAAAAAATAGGACATGATAGCTAGCAGAAGTACCTGTCTAGCCAAAATGTGCTGATCCCCATTTTCCTAAAAGTGACCTTATTCTCAGGGCATGTGCTATCCTAACAAAAGAAATAGGATCATGTACCTTTAAGACTAGCAGCCTAGACCGTGTGCTCAGGTGAAACAAAGCAACAACAAAGGAAGCAGCCAATTCAAGCTAAACTCCCACTGTTACTGTGAAAAGAAACAAAAACCAACATTTTGGTCAGTTTGAAACGAAGACCCATCTTCTGCTTCGTTATGGGAGTAGCTCAATCCCCAGAAATAATATAAGCAATAGAAAAGATATTTCTGCACCAACACTGAAAAAAAACAATACAACATCAAGCAATAGAAAAAAAAACAAAAAAACAAGAACTATGAAAAACGAACATTTACACCAGCAAGAGGAAAAGGTCAATAAGAGCAGATTATTGCCCACATTGTCAACAAACCCATTGTGAAAAGAAATGTTCTGTAGCTGGTTGTAACTGAATCTAACTGTCGAAACACAAACAATTTACCCCTCTGTTTTTTAAAGAAATAGCTTTGAAAAACAGAGTTGTTGCACAGATAAACATTAACCCATCACCAATTCTACAACCCAGTTCAGGTAGCAAAAGCAGACACTACATAAACAGGATAACTGCAATGATGACATTATTCAAGCTTTTCAAAAACATAAAATCCCCAACTAGGGGTCTGCGTGTGTGAAAAAAGGGAGGCAGGCTATAGCAACATAATACTTTGGTCCTTTGTGGTGGTGGGGTATGACACCCCACAACTGGACCAGTAATCAAGAAGTTTCAATCCTCACCACTGGCAGCAGTTCACTGGGAGGACATTCACTGGGAGGATAAGTACACGCACAGTATTTCCAGATGCAGCTCTTTGCATCAAGTGCAATTTCCCTTAAGAGCACACAAAGACCACAGTCAGTCCAGCTGGTTTCTCCCTCTTTATTCAGATCTCCAATAAGACTCCCCACTGGCACAGTTATAGAGCTGAGGTCACAGCTGAGTGACCAAGCCAAGACCTCCAGCACCCTCACTGTCAAAGCAGTGCTTCGTGTCCCTGCCCAAGTAGCTGACAAACACACTCTTTGAGGTTTGATTTACACACACACACACACGCACACACACACACACACACACACACACACACACACACACACACACACACACACACACACACACACACACACACACACACACACCTGGGAGAGGCTGGCATAGGTTTACTATCGATATCACCTTCTTCCCAGACTATAGGGTAGTTACCACTGCCACCAGTCAACTCCTTATCAGCTATTTTAAAGCTCTTAACAAAGGCTGTCCAATCTTACTGTGTAATATTAATATTAATACAAATGGTAGTTTGACCAAGAGCAAGGCTATTAGGAATGGCCCACACAGTATCACCAAATAAATATGCAAGTACTCTCAAAGCTTAAACATCTTTACACAGATCAGCCACAATGGAAGGTTAAATATATATTAATAATAAATAATAAAAGAACAAGACAATACTAAATATATATTCACAGTGTCATCAGAGTTCAGAATCACAGGAACATTTAAAACATCATTGCAGGGCAGTCTCAAATAAATAAAGAAAAATATCTAAACTAAGCTTCACTATATTCCTGACTGTATCTAAGAAAATGACTATACTCTAAAAACTTACTTCATTAGAGCAAGGTAGATGTGGTGACTGGATCTTCTAGTTGTTGTCAGGTCCAAGACAGAATACAGAAGCACCTGTCTCACTAAAAGACTTCTCAAATTAATATCTGAAATATTACTACGGGGATAACTTGCAGAATGATATAATTTCTTGTCATCTGACTGCTAGCTCCTAGGCCAAACAACCATTGAGGAAGCTGGCAGTATTTAGCATCTACCTGTAAAAATATACTGTAATATACTGAAAGATGCTGGAAGTGATAAAACAATTTCATTCCTTCATGATTTCAAGACTAGCAATTACTTCACCATAAAGACAATACAGAAAGTGTACTAGTAGAGACATTGTATCTCTTGTTGTATTGAAAATTGAAAGATACCATCTTTTATGGCCTAGCCATAAAGTAATTTAATTTCAGTTATTTTTCTGAAGTTAACCTCCTGTATTCCAGTTTCCACTGTTAAAATATATACATTTAAACAGTTACAATAGTGCATGTACATTTCTGTTCTCTTCCAGCAGAGCACAATGTGGCTACATTTCAAACAGCACTCTGCAAACACCATTTTCAACACATGCACCTGTACAAGCAGTTTAATATACACATGGCATACAGTTCTAATACATTTGTAATACAAGCATCTTGTAGAAATCATTTCAATATTCACCAATGACATATAATTATTTATAAAATTCCAGCTAACAAGCAGGCAGTATCTTCTTTCATCACAGGGGGTATGATATATCTCCTTTTACAATGTGGATTGGCACACTACCCACTACTAGAAATGGTGCAAGATAAGGTCTGCATGTACATTTACCTAAGCAGAGAGCAGTGGATTGGATGCGACTATCACCCCTTCACTAATACAAGCAGAGCCCTGTCACTTTTACCTTAAGATGTTGCAGAAAATACCTCTCTTTCTGTTCGCATAAACATAAAGCAATCCTCAGTTTTTCCTGTTTTTTATTCCTTGGGGGTACATTTCCACCAGATGTTAGCTCCACTGTTGTCCTCTATTTGGCTGACTGAAAAGAGAACTAATGGCAGCAGTGAAAAATCTGTTAGGCTGACTGCTTGGGTCACCAGAGAAAAAGTCTCTGGGGATGGAAGAGCCCCAATGACCAGTACTATAACTCAGCAAGTCCCTTCCCAGTCTGTCATTTGCAAAACTGCTAAATCCATCAAACTAGCCTTCTCTTCAAGCAAACACGCTTCTCCGCTTCCTGGTCTCTTCCTGTTCCTTTGTGTAGATTCACACACTCCACTCATCACCAATGGTTTGAAACTCCTACTCCAGTCTTTGAGTCCAACAGGCAGTTAGGCACTGCCTCACAAAGCTGATGTTATCATGCATCCCCCTGCACATTGATGACACTGTGGGATACACTGGTAATGCATGATGATGTTAGTCATAACTTAAAATTTTAAATAAAAATAAAAAAAATCGGGAATTGAAGCAACTACTTGGAAATTCGTGACATCCCATTATTTTGCCCTTAAAGCCAGTAAATTGTGAGGAATTCAGTATGGTTGAGAGGTATGCTATGTTTCCAGATACATAAATGCTTGTTTGAAATGTGAGGACATACTTTGATTCTGACAAAAAGCTTAGGCCCCGACCATTGGAAGTTAACAGTGCAAACTCCTTGAGCTCCATTGGAGTGAATGAGTTAACCTTGGATTCACCCTACAGGACATAATGTCATGTTATTTTCATTGTCTTAATGACTCATACATTGCTATGGACCTATTAGCTAAATATGCTGCTTTCTTCTTCACATAGATCCTGGTCAAGGATAGACTTCTTTCATCTCTCCAAGTCCCTTCAAAAATGTAACATTTTGCATAATTCAGAACTAAGATCATTGTCAGGTTGTTCATTAATTCAGTTTAAAATAACTTTGTTGCCAAAAACTATAACTGCTCCAAGCTGGAGACTCAATCTGCAACTATTTAAAGAGATAGATATTAAAGAACTAATTGTTTCACCAGTCATATCTTATTTTGCAGAAATTCAAGGCAACATTATCCTGTTTGATTTATATGGAATACAATCAAAGCCATAGTTTGAGGCATTCTTATTAGCAAAGCATTATGTCTGAAAATCATATCTTTCAACTTGATAAAGAACTTTGAAATGGCTTTGCTACATATAAGATTTCTTACATCTTTGACAAGTATTGACAAGTACACAGCATAAATTCCAATTACATTATGCCTCTGAACAGTTACTTTTTTAAATAAATATAGGTGCCAAATATGCTGAGTTGGCAGCCATTTCCTCAAAACTTATTGTCAGACTGCTTAAATTAAGCCATGGCTGAGTCAACGTTTTGTCAACTGAAAATAATGATACAGCTACAAGATATTCATTCAGCCTTCCATGACACATATGAAGAAATGTATGCCTCTGCAAATTCACATTTTGGTGAAAATAAGGTAAAGAGTCTGCATATTCTTTACATGTCTTGTGTCTTCAGTGTTGCCACATGAAAAGTCCTCCATTTTGTATACCAAAAGAGATAATTTCTAACACAGGGCAATCACTGTTTTCATCAGAATTGGCATTCTTAAATCTTTGTAAGAGTTATTTGTCTATAATGTCATATTTTATACCCATGTCATATTTTACAGAAATTGATTTTTCTCTTTATAAATTGTATTTTCATTTAGTCAATGCCATATCTGTCAAATGTTCAGATTTTCACAGAATATCCATATTTTTGCCTCATATTTTTGATCTGTTCCTCATAACATCTGTGGTTTTCTGACAAGTCACTGAGGATTGAAGTCCCTAAATAATGTCAGGCATTTGAGTTTCAGATTTCATATCCTCCAGAAAAATGTACTCTAACACAAAACCTGTTATTCTAGCAACTTTCTAAGTATTTATATTCCACCCCTATTTTGGACATACCTCCCCCATTATTTTAGACTTTGTATAGATTTCTTGCACTAAGAGACTGGGATGTACATAGAGACTATGATAAAAATAAGCAATACATTTCTTCCAGTGATGGCTGCACTCCATCATATTTTTGTTGTTGTTGTTGTTGATATTTTGCACACATTGCTGTCTTGTTACACTCTGAGATTATGGATGCATTCACATAAAACTGATAAATTTTCATGGGTCCAATATGCTCCTCTGAGCATAACTGAGTCACTTTTCAAGACTACATGTACGTACATTGGTTGACTATAATGGGCAAGCCACCAGATGGTCTTGGAATGTTTTGGGCAGATAACACATTTCTCAAAGCAGAACATGCTTGTTCTCTTATTTTTTTATTATTTTGCAATATAAGGTTTCTTATATGCATATATAAGAATTTGACTCTGATTGAAAAACAGTTGGCAGGATTCATTAAAACTCTATGTAAGCTCTGTGTAGAAACAAAAATACCTGCCAAAACCATTAGCTATATAGTTTGATTTTCCTCCTAATTCCTTTTTTATGTATGCCATGTTTGCACAGTGTGCCATGGCATTTGGCAATGCTTATCTCATTTGCACAATGGGGCCACCCCATGTATCAGACTTGACCCAGTCATCCAAACATAGAAACTGGATGCTTTCAATTGCTATTGCACAGCACTGTTGGGCATTGCGCAAACTCGGTAAGTGGTGCTGCTCTATGCGCATACCATCAAGTTAATAATACATAGTAAAATGCAGACTACAGGCAACAAATCTTGTGATGACATGTGTAGAATACTGGACTGTAATGCAGATGGTCCTGGGTTCTAGTCTGTGGTATGCAAACTTTATTTATAGGGTTGTGGCATAGGAGCTTACACAAATAGGATGTTAGTGTAATGAAATAACTGTGGAAGAGGATTCATTGGAAGTTAGTTTAGGGTACACAAAACCAATGCACTTATTTTACTGTATTTGAATGATGATAAGTAGCATGCACCTTTTTCAAATGTATCAACATACAAATAGTGCACACTCTCAGTAAGTGCAATTGGTGAGAAAACGTTATTTCAAGTGGAATTATTTATGGCCTTAAACATATTAAATATTGGAACAGTTCAAGTTCACCCTACTTTCTCTGTCATATGCTCCCCATTTATTTTCTTTAATGTGTTGTTGCATGCTGGTGTGCATCACTCAACAGTGCACAAAAATGATAACACAGCTATAATTGAAGCCAGTACCATCTGCTTCAAACAAAGGAATATATTACTGTTTTAATACACGGTGCCACACAGTCAGTTAACTAGCAAGTATTCTCTAGGATACTCAGTACAAACTGTTATTTGGTATGTACTCAAAACATATATATATATATATA
Organism: Protopterus annectens; assembly: GCF_019279795.1. Taxonomy (NCBI): domain Eukaryota; kingdom Metazoa; phylum Chordata; order Ceratodontiformes; family Protopteridae; genus Protopterus; species Protopterus annectens. The sequence continues at coordinate 619,986,828 of NC_056730.1, forward strand.
TATATATATATATATATATATATATATATATGTATATATATATATATATATATACCTGTTGCTTCATTAACTCTGTTGTGGGGCGTGTTCATGCATTTAGCTCATTAATGCATGATCACACTCTACTTTTTGGATCTAGATTTTACCAGGTTCTACAATAGCAACATGTAATGGCATCAATTGTTTTCTTTTCATATCTGTTGGCAGATTTAAATAGTAGTGTAGGTAGTACTTTTACAACATACTTTATCGCATTTGAGTGTTGATGCGCATGGTTCCTCAATGCACTCCATTGAGTGGTAATGCTTTACAGAAAAGAAATGGGAGATAGGAAAGTAGTGAAATGGTGAGCAAGTAGAGTGAAAAACAATGAAATAATGTAGAAAATATGTGACATTGCCTATTGATTGTATGAAATGCACTTGCTGCATAACTGAATCTGTGACAGCAGGTATTAAGGAGTTGTTGCTGTACTGGGTTGAAATATAGGTGCATGTTGAATACTTAACATCTGAAGCCACTGGAAAAGTTACAAGATCATCTAATACATTGGTTGTCATCCCAAGATTCACACTGTTAAACGCAGCATAATGGCACTTAGTGGCTATGCATCCCAGGTCTATTTTTAGATGTCTGGGTCCTGTCTGCTACCTGGGTGGTATAATTGTGCAGTTTTTGTGCTGCTGCTGTATGCGTAAACTATCTGAGATAAGTGCAGCACTGTGCAAACAGTGGCCCAAAAATTAAGAGATAAGAATTAAGTAATAGCAGGCAGACACATAAGTCAATGTTTGGCATACACAGTATACTTTGTTACTACACAGGAAATATGCCTACAGAGGTCTAGAATCCATTTCACCATCCAATCCACATTCACAACACAGGATGGGGGCCTTAACCCTGTTTTTCATACATACATCTTTGCAGCAAACATCAACTATCATTTAACAATCAAACAAATTGAACAGAATGTAGTTTTATTAAAATATTACATGTTACCTGTGCATGTAGTGAAATGTTTCTGTTTTAAAATACTGCACTTACTGATTACACACCCTGTTTTGATTTTTGCTTGCAAACATACAACAGTATTTTAACTGTCTGTGTTCCTTGGTCATTCCATAGTTATCTGTCCAATACTCTGGGACATACAGTATGTACACCATTCTATATCATTGCATTTACAATGTCAAAGGATATTAACTGGGAATAATATGATATGCAGTTGCCAAATAAGGAAAGCAAATTTGGACGTCACAAACAAGCACTGAATGTTATTTTGGGGGTGGGGGAGCAAAGTTATGTTCTTGCTATGGGATTAACAAGAATGTGTTGGTCTGGTTACTCAGCATGTTTAGCATCCTGCCTGTTGTCTGATTTAGGCAGGGTTGAGAAATTAGAAGCTGCAATGTGTACCCTTACTTTCAATCTGTTATCTCTAATGCTTCCCTAGTACAGAAGTATAATGATGTAGGAGGATGGTTTTAGGCTCCTTGGTGGTGAGGCAGTGTGCTATGGCTTGTCTCATAGCCAATGCAAGGACATGCAGAGCATGCCTATGTCTGGCTACAACCACACCTGCTGCTGGTTGACCTTAGCATTGTTGGAAGGATGTGTTCCCCTTTTCCTTGCTGATCCTGCTGCAGCTGTTTCCACTAGCTTAACTTGGATAGCATAGCACATACTATGAGCATTGAGGGACATGTCAGTGGATTGTAATGGTGCCTTTGGCCAGAGGTATGCAGGCACTGGCACTGTGAGTGCAGTAGCTGAAATACATGCTGTAGGGCATTACTGGTTAAACTGTGTTTCTCATTATGGTGTGCCTGTGGTTGTGTGTGTGTGTGTGTGTGTGTGTGTGTGTGTGTGTGTGTGCGTGTGTGTGTGTGTGTGTGTGTGTGTGTGTGTGTGTGTGTGTGTGCGTGTGTGTGCGTGTGTGTGCGTGTGTGTGTGTGTGTGTGTGTGTGTGTGTGCATCTTGGTTTCTTCAGCCATGAGTCTAGTGCATAGCATGCATCCACATCTAAGTAAGCCTTGGAGATATCTCCCAGAGCATACATCTGGTACAGATGGGGGAATTTGGTAAATATGGAAGTCATGCCAACTTTAACGGGTTGCCAGAACACACATTTCACATGATTTCCATGACATTAAAGATGACTTGGCAGTTGTTTGAGTGGTAGATGTAGACCCTACCATGTTTCCCAGGTATTGTTCTCTTGTGTACATGACTGAGATGTATGGCACAAATTACTGGAGGGTAGTGTGATCTATGTTACAGTTGTAGCATACTTGTGATCTTCTCCTCCAAACTTGTGTTGAAATATATGTTTCCTCTGCCATGTTGTAGCATAGCATGCAGGAATATTTGGAAGATCCTAGATGCTAAGGCCTATGAAACACCAATCATGTCCCCTGGTAGTCTGTTAATGGTACCTGTGGCTAACATACTAACTTCAACACATACCTTAAATTCCACTGGGATGGGTTCCTTGAGTTTGGATGTGTATCTGACTCAAGGCTGCCAGAGGGCCAACAGTTCCTCTACTGTGTCATTGGCCTGCAAAGTCTTCACCCTCTCTGTCTATGGCTATTGGCAGCAGCAGCATCGGCTTCGGCCTGTAGTATCCACAAATGTATGTAAATTTTAGCTGCTACTAATGATCTGTCAGTGCTTACATCATATCTATACTCCATTATTTCTTCACTGCACATATAAGAAAGGGCATGGTGTCTACATTGATGCCTTATATCTTAAGTAGCTTTACAGGATTGGTTGATTAGCATGCATTTCAGCAATGCATGCTGCAATTAACATCTCTGAAGCACAGACTAGGTCAGGTGCAACCATTTATAATGTACACCAATATAAAAGGCAAATGTGTAGCTAGGCAAACCAATATGGGTGAGAACTGTACCAGAATTCAAACTCAGTTACACATTTAAATTGAAACAGTATATTTTGACAGAGGAGTATTGTACTCCATCAGATATGTATCCATTTTGTTACCTAAATAATGCATATTTTGGAATATCCTTAGGAATGGTGTGAAGTAAATCAGTAAACATTTGTTAAAACTGTACTCATGACATGTCCTTGTTTACCAAATCTAAGTAACTTCCCCTTTGAAAGGAATGTAGGATACTAGATCTTTATCCTTTCAGAGACCAATCTAGTGCAGACTTGAGAGTTTCACTTAATCTTCCTAAGAGCTATACTATCATTTTAAGGCAAATTTGAGAAATGTGTTTGAATATGCTATCCTGCCCTTATCTTGTACTGACGTAAATACCTGAAAAACTCTTTGGAACCTCTTTCTAAGGAAGAAGAAAATGATCTCAGACACATACAAATTAACATGATTAGATACCAACAAAATCTTGTTTTCTAAATACTGGACTGATCTAAACTCAGCAATATCAAACAACCAAATTACCCTCTAAGTAAAAATAACTTCAAAAATAATACCCATTAAAAGACTCAGCTATACTCAATTCATGATCTTTAACAATGCATATATAACCCCTTTGGCCAAAAATAAATTTAATCCATCATTTTCTCCCTTCTGCCTTTACTGTGACCTTCAAAAAGCAGATCTTCTCCACATTTTTTGGAGCTGTAAGTGCTCCTATAAACTCTGGTGTTCTCTGAGAGATAAACATCAAAAGATGGGGTATGAAAAAAATACCCTATCCTGGGAATTTGCCATATTACATATATCCCTGCCTGGAAAGACAAATTTACAAACCCGCATCTTGATCACATTGTTTGTTTTAATTAAACTTTATATTACAGTAAACTGGACAGATAGATCTGTACTTAATTGGAGAGGCTTTAGAATAATGACAATTAAATATTTAACAGCCCACAAGTTCCTAATGGCAAATGCCAAAGATCATACACACCTCATGAAATATTGGAGTGTTTTTTTTTTACTTTATCTTGAACCGAATCATTACATGCTATTGCCTCACCTAAGGGATTAGGTAAAATCCCTGGATTTCCCCGCTCATCCTTTTTTTTTTAATATATAGCTCTTTATAATGTATGAGAGGGTCCTTACTATACAGCTCAACCCTACTGCTTAATCTAAACCTTAATATTAATCTTACTCAAGTTATTTCTTTTTTCTGTTTTTTTTTTTTTTTATGGCAAATAGCATTATTGTAAATATTATTTTTTTCTTTATTGTGTTTATAGATTAGTAGTGTGTAACACATAGACCTTATTATTAAAAATACATTGGAAGAAAGATTGTTTAAATTCAAGATTGTCAAATTGTTAGTTCTAGTATTTGTTCTTGTATGTTATATTAAACATTTAATAGAGATTATGGAAGAAAAATGGCACATCCTTGTTTACTAGCCAATTGAGAAGTATACAAAGGATGTAGAGTAGGCCGATGGTCTAATGCTGTGTGATAAATATGCACACGTTTCATGGATAGATTCTTTGAGAGCACTTTGGAAGTTACACTGTTTGTTTAGCACATCTGTCCCTTCGGCTGTTATATTTTTTTTGGGGGGATGAGTCTCTGATATGGCACAAACTAAAATGGACTGTTGCTTTGGGTGTGTGAGCATAAGTGACTATGTGTTATGGCACAAACATGGAGATGTTTGTCATGTTGCTCTCCTTGCTTTGTAGCCCACACATTATTTGTTGATCACTGTAGAATCTTTAAGTTGTAATCAATTGGTGAATACTGAGAGCTTTTCTGTACTGCCTTATCTGTACACAGTTTATTTCTGCTTATGTGATCCTTATACATGTTATCATTATTTTTTTGTTTCAGTAAACAATATGCCCACTCTAGGGCAACATCATGTGGTCCTTATGTCCAGGGGGCAGGCCAATATGTTGCAACAGCTGGTCATCAAAACCACAGCTATGGACAGGTGCGACACAGAGCCACAGACATGATTCATGCTACAAGGAGGCGTGCTGCTGAAGTGGTACTTGATCATCAGGTCAACAGTGGTGGGCCTGTAGTGGAACAACCACTCAATACCACTGAGGAATTCCTGGAAAATATTGCCACTCAGGAATGCTCCCAGCATTCCATCAGCCAGTATGTTCTGGATGTGGGTGCCACTCCTGCATCACAGGAGGAGCTTCTAGGGAGGCTTTTTTAGATCATCAGTAGAATACTGTTGCATTCATTATGTAATAGTGTATATAATTTTTATGTGTGGCAGATTGCTTTTTTGGTGGGCGTATTTAACATAGCTGCAGTTTTCAGGTCATTTAGAGATTGTCAGACACATTTTGTTAACATTGCAGTTACTGTAGATATAGATTATTGAAAGTATTACCCCCTGTTATACTGTTAAATGTGCTGCTGTTGCCATTACCTGTGCCTTTACTTTTTCCACGGCCGTTAGAAATCCAAAGATCGAGGACTTCTGCAGTTGGTAAGCAGAATATATGTATGTCAGTAATGTAGAAATATTCCAACATATCTGCTAAAGTGTCATCTCAGGCCTACTGTAAGGATTGCTGTAATGTCTGCGTACTTGTCAACTGTACAGATATTTGCAGAATGTCCAGATGTGTGACTCATACCTCTGGGACATATTTAAGATCATAGTGATTGAGTTGCAAACTATTGACAGGTCATTATAGAGTGCAGACATAAAATAATGACAGATCTCACAATAAAAATGCTTACCGCTGATTAATGTCATGGTTAACCAATACCTGTGTTGTATCACCTTTCCAGGTTTGTAAGGGCAATATGTCACATTTATACCTATTCTTGGGCCTTTGTCCACCCATTATTCATGGCTTTGTCCACATTCCTTGCCCTAAGAGGTTGAGGGGTATGAATGTCTGTAATGGTGACAGCAATTTCAATTGCTTAACATATTGCAGCATAGTAGTGCATGTTTTCCTTCCTTTTATTTCTCTTTTATCAATGTAAATACATATGACTCCTCCTGTGGTACACACAACTTCCATTTGCTGTGCGGATGTTTGAAAGACGTTATAGCCTTGCAAGGGAAAAGTACATACAGCTGCCTTGAACTAGATTTCTGTGACTGCACAGAAATCAATATCTTCACTGCAAAGAGTGCTTACAGAATTAGGCTTCAGATGTGAACTCCTAGGATTTAGCATCATGGCCATCACTTTGTTGGAGGTATGCATTATCACTTTGGTTAGTCTACTTTTGTGACCTTATAACCATAAGAAAATCAGCACCAGCACGAACAAACGCCAGTCCGATAAAACGTACTGGAACAGGATACTGGATGGAAATAATTTTAATGAAGAACACATGTATTAAGCACTTTCATCTCCACAAAAGCAAGACATCATCAGAATACATAGTTACACTCCATGACCCTGTTTAAATATCTTACCAAAATAACATGATTGGTTAACAATACAAAACACCTACCCACTTTTCACTTAAAAAAGTTAAACTGCATTGTCATGCACAGATAGGTTCATAGGTTCATAGGCAGGTACTAGGCTATTAGCCCAAGGGCCTACATAAGCCTAGCCAACAAGGTTTCCTGGCTTACACCATCCAAGAAAGTTATTTTCCTGTGCCACTGTCAAGCAGAGATAAAAGTTCACAAGTTAAATTCTGTATAATAAGTATACATGCACAACACTTTTTGAAAAAAAAAAAAAAACATTTCTAACATTTCTCAGCTTTCTTTTGTAATACAGGAGATATAGAAATTGCTTCATTCAGACCTGGGGAAAATTATTAGCCAGTCTCAATTGCCACTTTATCTCATTCTTGATCAAAACATTCTTCCAGTTCCCCCTTTCTGGTCTATAGCAATGGATTCCAAAATGCTAAAATCAAATTTATTAAATCCCTCACACACTAAGGAATGTTTATATAAGGCACTGTTGTCCTTTTTGTTATTTATGTTATATACATGTTCATAAATTCTACACCTCAATGCCTGTTCCATCTTACCCACATAGTAACTTGCACACTTGCCACATATAGCAAGATATATAATCTGTTTAGTACCACAGTTTCCAGGTTTAAACCTGATGTTTGTTTTCATAATATTCCCCAATGTGGAATGTCCCTCCTTATTGATGTATGTACACTGCCTGCAGTGCCCACAAGGGTTAGCCCCCTTTCCATCCAATTCCTTAGTCTTAGTTTTGTATTGCAACAACTGTTTGAAATTGGCACCTGTTTTATGTATAAACACCGGTTCACTATCCAATACCCCAAAAATGTGTGGGTTTACCTTAAATATATTCCCATTCTTTATGATAATATTTTTGATGTCACCAGATAAGTAGTTATACTGCAATATACAGGCTTTCTCAAATTTCTGGCCACCACCATTTGTTCCAGGACTATCGGTATTCAACTGCACCCCCAACAATGGTTGATATTTATGACCCCATTTGTCGTAGACTTCCTGAAGAATGCCTTCAACTAACCCCTCAGGGTAACCTCTTTCTTTAAACATTTCTCTCATCTTGTCCAGTTCTCCCTTCACATCCTGAAAATGGGAGGTCATCATCACCACCTGAATGGCCTGACCTTTAACCAGACTCTTCTTATAGGTTCATAGGTTCATACTAGGCTATCTGCCCTGGGGCATTTATAAGCCTAGCCCGATTGTGTTTGGCTTACGCCACCCCTTGATTTGAGTATGCTATGCCCTTTTTAAAGTTTAGTTTACTGTGCCTCTGTCTAATAGTGACACGGAAGTAATCCCCGGGACAAACCTACGATCCCCCATCCACTCATCACAATTCTTCTTGAAGAGAGTCAGTGAGGTGCTCTGCCTAACATGAATTGGAATTCTATTCCAGAGTGAAGGGAGCCTTTGGGTTATGAATCTGTCCCTCCAGCATGTTCTATTTATTTCTGTGCTGAGGTTCAGGTCCCTCGAGCGCTTGGCTCTAAGGGATTTAGATTTACTGTGGTGGAGCATGTCCATTAATTCTGGGTTGGACATAGCTTTATATCTCAGGCATAGATCGCCTCGAAGTAGGCAGTATGCAACTGAGTAGAGCTGGAGTTATTTTAACCGAGCAGCATATGGCATCTGTTTGAGTCCCTTGATCCTCCTGGTGAGGTACTTTTGGGGTCTTTCTAATTGCTGCAGGTGTCGGGTAAGGTACATCCCAAAGGGGGCATTGTATTCTATGATGGGCCTGATGAGGGATGAATAAAGGGGCACAATTACCTCTCTTGATCTAGATGTGAATCCTTTCATGATGAGGTGAGCTATGTAGAAGGTCTTTCTAACCACTTTGGCAATGTGGTTGTGGTTGGTGATTGCTATCAACTTGGGTCCCCAGATCCCTAATTACTTTCTCTGTACTTAATGGGTTACCACCTATGTGGTAATTTGTGGGCACATTGTTTTTGCCAAAGGGTATGACTATACACTTTTTGGCATTTAGCTTTAGACCATGGCTCTGGCACCAGTTATCCATCTCTGCAAGATCTTTTTGAAGGATGTTTGTGTCAGCTGGAGAGTCAATTATGGCACCCAGTTTGCAGTCATCTGCAAACTTGGTGAGCCATAGTCCTCCCACGTTGGCCTGTACCTCAGAAAAGTAAATACCGAACAAGAGAGGTCCCAGGACAGAACCTTGTGGGACGCCACTTGTGACCGGTTTCGAGTCTGACATGGCTCCAGCAACTCTGACTCTGTGGGTTCTGTCTTCTGCATTAAAGGATGGTTACTCAAAAAGTGTTAGAGTTGCAGAAAGTCTCTTTACGATAGACATGAGACCTAAATCCATTCTCATTACACTATATGGTAATGTCCAAAAATTAATATATTGTGTGTTATATGTATGTGTAAATTCCAAATAACTCGTAATTGGTTTGCTTTTCTTGTGGAATGGTCCTAGTGATGATATCACACTATTTCTGGATTAAGTAACACCACACATTATTTGAAATTTACACATACATCTAACACACCCTCCTAACTAAATATACTAATGCTGAGATTGCACTACAGTCAGGAAAAGGACAGCTTTAAAAAAACAGCCGACCGATTTCTTTCCTTTAGAAAGAAATCGATGATTTGGCTATTTGACAATGTGCAGCTTTGATGTATATGGGCCAGTGAAAGGTAAGTCGAGATTTTAAGCATTCATCTATATGATATAGACCCTTTCACCAGATCCATACACCTTATCTTAGCCCTTCATATTTTCCTCTTACCTGGCAGCTCCATCCTTATCATTCTTCTCCCAATACACCCAACATCACTCCTCAGCACATGTTCAAACCAACACAATCCCACCACTCAGTCCTCATCTCCAAACCATACAATCTGAGCTGACACTGTAATATGAGGTTAATACTCCTGTCCATCCTCATTCCCACACAATGCAAACTGTAACATCTGATACTCTGCCAATACCTGCTCTGATTCCTTCCGTTTTGTGTGTGGCACCATCTGCAACCCATATGACATAGCTGGTCTCACTACCATCTTGTAGACCCTCCATGTCAGTGTTATTGGCACCTGTCTGTCAAAGATCACTTCTGACACTCTTCTTCACACACTCCACTGTGCATCTTCTCTATTCTACACCTGTCTTCTAGACTCACCATTACACTGAACTGTTAGTCCAGAGTTTTTAACATCATATGTTTTCACCAGCTGTACTCCCTGCATTCTAACCATTCCTCCATCTTTCCTCTGATTCACACACATACATTCTGTTTTAGTCCGGGTGACCTTCATTCCTCTCCTCTGTAAACCATATCTCTACCTCCACAGGGTCTCTACACCTGTACCCTAATCTAAATGCAGACCACAATACCATCCATATAAAACAAAACCCATGTGAACTCCTATGTGATCTAATGTGTCAACCTGTTGATCACCATTTCATATAGCTGGGTTGATGTTTGCACATACAATAACATCTACTCATCTGTCAGGCCAGTGTGTGACCATATCCTGTTGTGACATGCACATATCTAATAATCTGATAGCTGATGGCAGCAGCAGTGTCTGTCAAACACAAAAAGACAGTGTCCCATAAGCTGTTGTAAAATGCTGTGTAACATTCACCAACAGTCATACAGATACAAACACAGTTGACTGTAGTGCAAACAGAACCTCTACCTATGTAAGTTTATGAACTACAGATCAAAGTACTTAACACATGTTCCACAGCACAAGTCTAAGTTTAATAAGACTACAGGAGATCTTATGGTAGATAAGATCATCAGGCCACATGAGGGACAAGACGTTGGAGGCCTGCCTCAACTGGGTATTTGGGCAAGCACAAAATGGTGCAAAGCCATGCCATTTGACAATTCAGTATGCATGTATACACACACACACACACACACACACACACACACACACACACACACACACACACACTTGACCACAGTGAGATTAGAACCCCTATTACCTAACTTTACAGACTAGAGATCAGAGTACTTAATGCATGCACTACAGCACAAGTCTGATTTTAATATGACTGCATGTGAACTTGTGGCAGATGACATAACCAAGCCATGTATTTGACAACAGCCTGGGAGGCCTGCATAGTCACATTGCCTCGTAGTGTCATCTGAGGCTAGCAGCCTAGTAGGTGAACTTGTGGTGGATGACATAACCAAGCCATGTATTTGACAACATCTTGGGAGGCCTGCATAGTCACGTTGCCTCCTAGTGTCATCTGAGGCTAGCAGCCTAGCAGACCAATACTGTTTAGTAGTCTAGTTGTGTAACAACAATACCCTTATTGAGCCTATTTGTCTGTTTGCATTTGGATAAGCAAGCCTGTGAACACCATTGATTGACCCTTTCCATGATGGAGAAGACAACATCATATATTATAACTTGCACAGGGTGTGATATATTTGTGGAAAACATCAAGGTGACCCAGAGTTTTTGTGCTTGTTCCTGTCATTGCTGGTGGGGAATTAAAAGGGGATAGCTTGTCAATATATGTATATATACTTATATTGTGCTCTCTATTTTCAATGTTTCCATATGTAGTGTTAGGGGAGACACGGTGTCCAAGACTGATAGGACACAATAGCTTTCAACTGTCCAGATTTTCCCATAATGTCCAGATGTTTGACTCATATTTGTAGTCTGTTTCACACAATGTTGTGGTTTTTTGGAAAATGTATGGCAAATCATTGAGAGATGAGTTAAGTAAATAATGGAAGACATCTACATTTCGCACGTCATATCCTTAAGACAATTCATGGAAATGCAACACCTGTTAATCTATCACCGTTCTAATTTTGTAAGTGCAATATTTGTAAAGTGTCCCTATTTTGGGGCCTTTGTTCCCCCATTCTTTGTTTTGATTCCCTACTCTAATAGCTTGATAAGTATGTAGGGCACTATGAACACACACACACACACACACACACACACACACACACACACACACACACACACACACACATATATATATATATATATATATATATATATAGAGAGAGAGAGAGAGAGAGAGAGTGCTATAGCGTGAGAAGCATTGGATTTGGGCTATGGTTAACCAAGTATACATTCATATGCCTTTGCTTTTTTTATACTGTTTGCATGTAGATAAGCAGTGTGCAAACACGAGGAGCATTACTCACATCTGAGATTTACTATTATGTTATACATAACTACTACTACAGTCCACTCCTATCCCTACTCCAGGCCAGGATTTCCCAATTATTAATGGCATTGATTGAATGTAGTCTGTGGTTGGTGGTCAGACATAAATCCTATTTTTCTTTCACTGTTTCTGCACTGCTGCGCTATGCGCAAATTACCTAAGCCTTCTCAAAAAGGTCTTAAACATGCAGTGCATCATGCAAATATGGAATTAAGACAAGACAAAGTTGGGAACAGTATGAGACCAAGAGTGACACTCTGAAAAACACAACCTATTGCTAGTACACATTCAAAACCTCTACTTATATCAGGGCTACAACCCTCAACAGCATTGCAGCTTCATCAGACAGGATGGCTGCCTTACTCCTTTTGGCCACATAAACAGATTGCCAGAACAGAAGACATTCTTCATACAATCAACTGCATAACAATGTACACTACTATACATGAGGTACCTAACACGTACATTGTGATATGAAATCAACAGTATTCTCCTGGAAATGTGGGGGATAATAATTGTGACATACACCCATTTACTGTGGGCTTGTGAGCAGCATAGAAGTTACTGTTATGGCATTTACAAGGGGACACCCCTGTTTTTTGTGGTGGACTGGGGGAACAAACCACATCTACTGTTAGAATACAGACAAGTCTGAAGTCAGAAACTGCAGTGTGTAGCCCCACTTTCTAACTTCTGTCTTGAATGATATATAAGATATATGCAGCAGTTGGAGTGTATGAAGGTTTCATGCATGAGGCCTACTAATTAGAAAAGGACACCTACTAGTTAAATAGTGTCAGCAGTCACATGTTACTTAATCTTATGTACAAATACACCGCTATTTGCTTGCATACTGTACTAAATTTATAGAAACAAAGGATATGTCATAGCATTCCACAAGACTACAGTGTAAGTTAAGGACCTACCTTACAAATGTAGTGGTTGACACAACTGTAATTCAGGGATGACTCTGTCTGATGCAAGCAGTACACAGCCAATACATGGATAAGTACAGTTCTTGTGAGTTGCCTGACATCATTTTTAATGCATATATGTGAGTAGGTGAGAGGTAGTAATCCCTAGATCCCTAAGTGGTTAGTGAATATGCTATGCATCGTCTCTTAGCCAAGGCAAGGGCATACTGAGCATGTCTATGTCTGCCCACATTGACAGCAGCTGGGGGTTCCTCCTCTGAGTCCTCTTGTGACTGTCACTGTGGTGACCTAGAGGTTGGTGGGGGTGGGGGTGTGTCCCTTCCCCTTGCTGATCCTGTTGCAGCTGTTTCAGCAAGATCAGATTGTGGGGCATAACACATACTGTGAATATTTGTGCACATGTGCGTGGAGTATTCTGCAAGGCTCCACTGGATATATCTAGGGACCAGAACCATGAATTCAGAAGCCTAAACACAAGCTCTATGATGTTCCTAGTTTGGGCGTGTGCTATGCCTCATTATGGCATTCTTCTGCGGGTGTGTGTGCATTTCTGATGGCAGTCATCATTCACAGTTCCAAGGCTTAGCCAGCATCTCCCAGTATGGCCCTGTGGGATATTCCCCTAGAAAACATCTTTTACAGCTATGATGTGTGCCAGATATTGGACTCAATATAACTGCCAGGGTTGCCAGCACACACATTTAAGATAATCCCCTAGGCATTGTACATGACTTGGCAGTTGATGGAGTGGTATGCCTTGCAGTTCATGTAGATTCTACCCTGCTCACCAGGTGGTGCCTTGATGTGTAAATGAGATGAGTGCAATATATGATACCCAGTGCTTTAGGGTAGTGTGTACATGGTAGAACTGTTGTATATTGTTGACCTTCTCCTCAGAGGAAAGGGGAAAAGATATGTGCTCACTGGCATGTAGGAGCATAGCATCCATGAACTGGTGGAATATCTTGGATGCTGATGATTGTGACACCCCATCATGTCCCCAGTTGGTCTTTAAAAAGTGCCTGTAGTTATTAATATCCTAAGGGCTACACATACCTTAGTTTCTAATGGGATGGGTTCCCCTCAGTTGGCTCTGAGTAGAGGGCAGCATAGCTCACAGTGTTCCTGTAATATGTTCCTCTCCACCCTGTAGTGCTCTACAATCTCCAGCTCATGTAGCACCTGGAAGGTTTCCCTGGACCTGAACACTCTTCGCCTTCTTAGCCTAGGCCTATTGTCAGCAGCACCAGTAGCATTGACTTCAGCCTATAGCACATGCAGATGTAGAATAGCTGCAGCAGTCCCTAGCATTATCTCATTTAAAATTTCCAAGTCTCTACTGTAATGGTCTTGAAGTATCGAGGGAAAATCAGAATGTAGGCTATATACATACTTTATACATTTTTTGAGTAAGTTCATCATGTGGGATTTGCTAATTAAGATGGAATTCACCTACTTAGACTACAATTAACATGATTTAAACATCCTGCTTCAATGAGCAGCAGTGTGCTGTGCACACCATCATGCAGCAGAGCCGAATTGTGCATAACTAAGGTAAAGCATGACAAATTATATATTTTCATCCCTGTTGTAATTAAAAGTAGAGAAAATGCTAATTGCACTTCATTTCTATAGGCTGCAATGTCAGAATAGTACATGAAAAGTTGCCATAGCCTTACTTGAACCCAGGACCATCTGCACTCCAGTCCAATACCTACCACCTGGTGCCACAGTGGTAGTTATCCAAACTCTTATAACTGGAGGATATGAGCAGAGTGCAGCCTCACTTAACAGATTTGTGTGATGCCCAGCGGTGCTCAGCAATATTGATTGAATGCATACAGTTTCTGTTTTTGGATGTCTAGCTCATGTCCAATATGTAGGTGGTTTGGTCACACAAACAAGGTATGTATCACCATAACCATTTGCACGAAGCAGCTTACTGCAAAATCATGCACAATACACCCCCCCCAAAAAACAACAAGGTTATCTGACCCCCCCCCATTAATGTCAACATCTATGGGAAACAAACACCATGTAGCTGCTTACACGTAGTGAACAGCCCTACACAGTTTCTGCTTTTTGTGATTCAATAAATCCATTGCTTTTTGCGTTAATTTGCATAATGCTGACAGCCTGGAATCTACATGGTTAGTAGCCATGTAAGCTGGGCAACAGCACAGGAGCACAAATTTAAAAACACAAAGTAGGTTATTATTGTACCTGTTGTGACACTACTTTATACTCCTCTTTTCAATGACATTTCTGTTATTCATATTTAAACCCTTTTGTGGCAAGCGGCACACTGTGCAAACATATGGAAAAATATTTGAAATCTGTACAAATCTGACACCCCCCTGATGTTTTGGACATCCTCAGTATATAAATCTCCCATTATATGTGTATTGTTTCCTTTTCATGGGCATTCTATCCATATTTCTGGACTTTTACATGCCCTTGCTTCCGTGTAGACTCCTGAATGTGGAAAATTTCTGCATACACTACCAACATAGACATGCAGTCTACTCTACACGGCTGTGTTGAAGGGTTTGGGATTTCTCCATCATGTTGTTTCACTTTACTAGCATAAATTTCAGCAAAATATGCTGAAATTTGTATTCTATACAAGTTTCCATTATTGCATGTGAATGCGCATGAATGCATGTGATTGCAAGCTGCTACACAGAGTTTACTGAATCTAAAACTCACTGTGCCCATGTTCACATTGTGCTGCAATATGCACATGGAAAAAAATGACCATGTAAGCTTTATTGAATTACCCCACTGTGTATTACAGTAATATGGCAAAAAGTCATGTGACATTTCTACCTGTAACATGGTGCTACCATGTTCCCTCAGGCATGTATGACATGCATAAAGCAAAACATTTGAGTTTAATCTGGACCTCTGTATCCCGTAAATGACTATGTATCATTTTACATTTGCAGTGCATTAGCTGTTGTGTCACAATGTGTGATTCAATGAGTTTGCTGGTCATAAAGTGCACTAAACCCAATAATACATTTTACAAAGAAAAACAAATATCTAATATTTCTGTCTAGCACTGTGAATGAGATTATTGTTATTATTATTATTGGCATAAATAGGTCAAGATGTATAAAGATCTCAAGTCTGTAATTTCAAAAACAATACAGCATAAGGAAAGGGTGCATTTCTCCAAGTAAGATAGCAGAGCTACAAACAGTGTGCAAAGAATGAGTGACAACATTAGATTAAGCTTTTCTATGTAGCATGAACTGCTACTACTGCTTTATTTGAAATGTTCAATGTATAGAACTTAATATATTCATTTTATTGGCTCATGTATTGCTGAGAGCATGCTTATGTCATTTAGTGTCAAATTTGTTTATTTTGGCTAACTGCTGTGACACAGTGGGATAAGAAAATGGGTCTCTTGGTAACTTTATCAGACCAGCTGACTGTTTACAAAGCATACAATATTCTGAAATGTTGAAACACCTGTGAAATAAGATTACTACTATAGAACATGGTCAAAATATTGATTTTTCATAAACCAAAAATGAAAAAAAGCTCAGGTTTACAAATACTTGGAATGGTATACTAGTATTTCCCATTGGTTACTGCTTAAATCCAGATAGCATATATATATATATTTTTCATTTTGTATACAGTCATATTCCTCTCTATAATCTAAAATACTTAATATAAATTGCCTCTTTGTTTGCTGAATGCATATGAGTGTCACATTTCAGAGTCACTTTTCTGTGGTTTTGTCAAATGTTATGCCACAAGGTATGAACAAATGAACTCATTTATCACCTTTGTCACCAAGAATGCTAGGCCAGATGCCATTTTTTATAAAGGAGTACACTTTACAATTCATTTTAGTAGACTAATAAATATGCAATATTTCCAAAATAGGAGTGAATTAAGCTGTATATCCCACATAGAAATCTAGAATTCTCAGACATACAAAAAGGTGTGTCAATGTGCTTTAAGAATTATGACACAAGGCTAAATCACACCTCTCTGCATCTTAGTGCTTTTCATAGACCAGTGAGATTTGTGACATGAATAATTTAAGTATTGTGTTTTCACTGGTAGTTTTTTCATAGCTTATGCATTTCTTATGTATTTCTAAGTCACTTTTCTCTCTTTCCACTAGATATTGCATCTCAGGGAGTTAGTCAGTGTGGGTCTGCTATGTGTCACAAGTTCTCTGTTATAGGACACAACAGATCAAAACAAACAGGTTACATTCCTGCTTAGTATTATTGTTGTGATTTGTGTGTTTCATTTTATAAATAAGTTTATGATTAATGATTTATGATGATTTTGGGAAGCCTGCTGATTGCAGACACACAAAGGGAGGAAAACTACAGCAAAGAGTAAGGTACAAAGTCATGATGTATAACTCTTTATAATATTATGCTGTTTCATTGGCCCCTAAACTGCTTAAATGACATACAAATATTAAGTTTTACATGGCCCATTTTGTAGCTGAAAAATATTTCTATCATTTTCTGTGTCACTTTTATGTATGTTCATCGGCTTTGTTGGAGGGTTGAGTGAATGAATTTCTTAGGAATTTACTTCATTGGGCCACAAGAAACAAATTACAACACAATGGGTAATTGTCCTTACATTTCTTATGTATTTCTAAGTCACTTTTCTCTCTTTCCACTAGATATTGCATCTCAGGGAGTTAGTCAGTGTGGGTCTGCTATGTGTCACAAGTTCTCTGTTATAGGACACAACAGATCAAAACAAACAGGTTACATTCCCGCTTAGTATTATTGTTGTGATTTGTGTGTTTCATTTTATAAATAAGTTTATGATTAATGATTTATGATGATTTTGGGAAGCCTGCTGATTGCAGACACACAAAGGGAGGAAAACTACAGCAAAGAGTAAGGTACAAAGTCATGATGTATAACTCTTTATAATATTATGCTGTTTCATTGGCCCCTAAACTGCTTAAATGACATACAAATATTAAGTTTTACATGGCCCATTTTGTAGCTGAAAAATATTTCTATCATTTTCTGTGTCACTTTTATGTATGTTCATCGGCTTTGTTGGAGGGTTGAGTGAATGGATTTCTTAGGAATTTACTTCATTGGGCCACAAGAAACAAATTACAACACAATGGGTAATTGTCCTTACCTAGTGCCACTGTTTAAAATTTTACAATTCTTTGGCAGAAAATAAAAGCTGAAAAGTAAATTACATAATTTTGACATGAATTCAATGCAGATTTACCCAAACTAAGAGGCAAAGAAATAAAAATTTCCCATAACCCCTCCCTTTTCCACTTCAGCCAGTTATTGCATACTTTTAAGGGACACAGTCTCAAGAAAGTATAACTGCTGTGATGTTAAAGGAAAACTCCACCCTAATCAATGTGTTTGTTTTGGAATGTTAATGGCCAGTCATTGTGTAATGGCAAATATTTCATCAGATTACTAATATAGGTTGGTTTCCCATGTCATTTGGCATATGCTAGCATGGTGGCATGGTTGTCAGAATAAACATGCATTTATTTTAACACCTCAAAATCACTCTAAGTGCTTTATTTGTAATTTGAGCCTGTTTTCCACCAATGGGGCTTGATGTATCAATGTGATCTTGTTCTCCCTCAACCTTTTCTTTTTCCCATAATGCTTTGTATGACTCATGCCAGACATAAGGAAGTAACTTTGAATTCCCATGCCATTAACATATAATGGGATTTCTGAGGGTCTCTGTTATTTTCTTTACCTTCTGTGAAAGGACTGCTTCTCTTCTGTCTAATCACCCTCATTTATGTTTGGCTCAGACTTTGTTTTGCACTATACTTAGAAGGTGATTAGAGACAGAAGAGAAGCAGTCCTTTTACACAAGATAAACAAAATAACAGTGACTCACACAAATCCCATTATATGCCAATGGCATGTGAATTCAAAGTTACTTCCTTATGCCTGGCATGAGTCATACAAAGCATTATGGGAAA
This sequence comes from Protopterus annectens, assembly GCF_019279795.1. Classification (NCBI taxonomy): domain Eukaryota; kingdom Metazoa; phylum Chordata; order Ceratodontiformes; family Protopteridae; genus Protopterus; species Protopterus annectens. The sequence goes on from NC_056730.1 coordinate 620,005,338, forward strand.
GAGAAAAGGTTGAAAGAGAACAAGATTGCATTGATACATCAAGCCCCATTGGTAGCCATGCTGTGGAAAACAGGCTAAAATTACAAATAAAATACTTAGTGTGATTTTGAGGTATTAAAATAGGTCAGGAAACAAGGATATAGTAAAAAAACAGATTTTTTTAATTCTAGGGTGGAGTTTTCCTTTAAAGAAAAGCCCTAATTTTGCAGAATGCGCTCACTAGACATAGAAAGAATTATCCATTCTGTGGCTAATGCGGCTAAATTAAATATTCTTAGCTGTGTCTTTTGTAGAATATTCATTAAATCTAATGCCCAACACCCATAGCAAATGAGATGTCAAAAACAAAGGCTACTTTCATAATTGTAGCCATTTTCATCCACCACTTAAATATTGGCTTGTGTTTATTCTGACAACCATGCCACCATGCTAGCATATGCCAAATGACATGGGAAACCAACCCATACCAGTAATCAGGTACTTTATACAAAACTAAAAAAATTTACTTGATTTTCCTTATATTTTCTCTCTCCCATCTCCATGGTTGATTTGAAATGTCCAGATTTCATTGTTTTAATTATAAACAAACAAACAAAAAAAGAACCAGAGATCTTCTTTTCTCTGTTGCTTCCTTTACACAGCACTGATGTACTGTGTAAGCATGGGAATGTAAGTCCCATACACATATGCAGTACATCAGGAAAACCCCAGGATAATGAAGAAAACATGTAAGAGCACCATGGTACTGTTATACAAAGACATTATTTAAGAAATGGAAGTAACATTTTTCTTAAATAATATTGTATAATAGCAATAATCCACAGCTGTGTGTGGGTAATGCTGGATTTACCCACAGCTGGCTTTGTTCTTGTGACCAAACCATGCCAACTGTGGGCAAATCCAGCATTACCCACACCCAGCTCTGTATTATTGCTATAATGTATGTTGCCATTCCTATATAAAACTATCAAGCCTTTTTAAGATTACCATATTTTTATAATACATCTATGCCCAAGTGCTTTGAAACTTAATAAACTCCATAAATGTAAGAGTTTCTTAAGATGGGTTAAACAAATAGAGATTATTCTATCTAAGCCTTACTTAAATTATTTTTAGCCACCAACATATTGCCATATAGCAGACTTTGTGGATTCACAAAAATTGAGATAAGAAATTAATACAATTAATTCAATTCGTTGTCAATACCATTGCCATACAAAATGGATCTAAAACATATTTTCTAAACAGGTTATAATGCAACATCATAGTGTTTGTGATGACCTGCCACTGGACCAGTAGTCAAGGAGACTCAATCCTCACCACTAGCACCAGTGGGGGATGTACACTGAGAGGATGACAAGTACACACACAATATTTCCAGATACAGCTCTCTGCATCAAGTGCAATTTCCCTTAGATCACAATCATTCTGGGGATGGTTTCTTCCTCTTTCTCCAGATCCCCAGTAAGAATCCCCACTGGCACTGCTATAGAGTTGAGATCTCAGCTGAGTGGCCAAGCCAAGACCTTCAGCATCCTCTCTGTCCAACCGGTGCTTCGGGTCCCTGCCCAAGTAGCTGACACACACACACTCTTTGAGGTTTGATGCACACACACACACACACACACACACACACACACACACACACACACACACACCTGGAAAAGGCTTGCACAGGATTACTAGCTATGCCCCCTTTTGCCCAGACTATAAGGTAGTTATCACTGCCACCAGCCAACTCCTCATCAGCTACTTTAAGGCCCTTAACAAAGGGTGTCCAATTTTACTATGTAATGTTACTATTAATACAAATGGTAGTTTGTCTAAGAGCAAGGCTATTAGGAGTGGCCTATACAGTGCCACCAACTAAATATGCAAGTACTCTCATAATTTAAATATCTCTACACAGATCAGTTACAATGTAAGGTTTAAATAATTATTAATAAATAATAAAAGAACAAGACAATGCTAAATGTATATTGACAGTGACAACAGAGTTCAAAATCACAGGAAATATTTAAAACAAGATTGCAGGACAGTCTCAGATAAAAAAAGAAAAATGTCTAAACTAAGCTTGGCTATATTCCTGATTCTATCTAACAGAATTTACTGTTCTCTAGAAACGTATTTCATCAGAACAAGGCAGATGTGGTGAATGGATCTTCTAGTTGTTGTCATCATCTCTCTCAGAGAATTCTCAGATTAATATTACAAATATTACTGCTGGACTAGCTTGCAGAATTACATCATTTCTTGTCATCTGACTTCTAGTCCCCAAACCCAAAACAACGATTGATGGCAGCTGGTAGTATTTAGCAACTACATGTAAAAATACATAAACAAGGGCTTTTCCTCAGATCTTTGGCAGATGGTAACAGTCATAAAACAATAAAACACTTCCACGACAATACAGAAGGCTCCCTAGTTTTAAACATTGTGTCTCCTTACTGCACTGAAACTGAAAGATATCGTCTTTTATTGTGTAGCCATAAAGTAATTTAATTTCAGCTATTTTATGGCAGTTAACCTCCTGTATTCCAGTTTCCACTGTTAAAATATACATTTAAACAGTTACAATAGTGCATGTACACTTCTGTTCTTTTCAAGTAGGGTACACTGTGGATACATTTCAAGCACTTTGCAAAAATAATTTCATCACACACTTCTGTACCAGAAGTTTAATATACACATAACATACAGTTCTAATACATTTGAAAAACAAGCATCCTATAATGATCATGTTGTTATTTACAAATGACATATAATTATTTACAAAATTCCAGATAGCTAGGCTGGCAGTATCTCTCTTTGCAACATGTTTATTAACAATAATCTGAAACTCATTTCCACAGAACTTCCCAGTTTACTGAAACTGGTAACCATACAACAGTGGTGAATCTAGATCAGGTATGGATGGGGGAGCTATTATAAGTCAAACATCAACTGTACTTGTTATTCAGTTCTGCACATCCTAGGTTAATGAAAAATGCAGCCCTCCTTTTCTCTTGATGCTGAGAGGTACAGGAATATTAAGCTGACCACTGATTTCCACAAAAGCAGTGAACGTATTCCACAAATTCAGTTATGAGCAAAAACTGGAGAATTAAGAACTTAAAATCTAGCCCAACAAGAAGTAAAGGAAAAGGAAAAATATGATGCAGTATGGGAAAAGGGGACACGCATATCTTTAGTATTATGGAACTTCACATAATTTTCTCCTTTGTTCAAAAATGGAATTAAGTTGAACACTGTTTTTTTACAAAAAAGCTTATTGCATTAAAGACGTTATGAACAGAAATATTGATAGATCTTGAAAATAATTAATTTCATTTTTTGTATAACAAAACAAAGCAGGAAATTAAAGAGAAACATGGAATTCAAGAGGAAAATAGGGTCCTAGTTAGGCATAACACAGATCAATATTTCTGCACATAATCAATCCACTACACACACATCTGTGAGCTGTAGACCCAAAGTCAGTGCACATCAAAGTAATTGTTTTGAGCCTATGGACCCCAAATCTTAGCGGGTCTATATTACAATTTCGAACTCACAGGAGTTCGAACGTTGTAATATCGAACTGTGAAGTTCGAAACCCAGTAATTATGAAAACACAGAACAGTGATTTCTTTCCCAGGGGGAAAAAAATCACTGTTCTGTTACAAAAAAAAGACTTACACTTTAAACTTAAACTAAAGTGGGGCACTTCACCCCCACACCCTCCAATGTGGGGGACTGTGCCCCCCACACCCCCCTACTTAAATATACCAACTTCGAGATCGCACCACAGTGGAGGAAATAGTAAAGCCCAGAAAACAGCCCACCATTTTTTTTCCCTGGGAAAAAAAATCTGTGTGCCGTGGCTTCACTATTTTCAATATTACAGTGTTCGAACTTCTGTGAGTTCGATGTTGTAATATAGACCCAATCTTAGCAAACCAGAAGTCTCATTTTGTAAGTTGTGGCCTTAATGTCACACCACAGTCGCTGTTTATATAGTGCAAGCCCAAGGTCACAGCATATCAAAGCCTTCATTTGTAGAATGTGGAAACAAAGTAACTGAAGACTTTGTTAGCTGTGAGCCTAGTTATTTTGTACTTTTAGCCAGCACACAATTCCATGTAGTCCTGGCCCATGCCCTCTCCTAGTCAACATTAGAATTCATGATATCTGGCAGTTCAAGTCTTCTCGGATGCCTCTTAGCAAATTTATGCACAATGTCCTCAGCTGCTGGAATTTTGTCAATGTGTGCATACATCAATGCCAAAGCAGTCAGCCTGTTTTCAGTCATAGTTGAACATGTGCACATCTTGATATGTCAAAATCTGATGACTGCTCTTTCACATTTGCATCTGATGATGGTAAATGTCCCACAGATCTTTAGAACTGTACTTATGTTTGGAAAAACACATGGGTCACAGTTCTTTAAGGAATCAATAATGTTGTCTGGAAGCACATCAGAATACCTCCAATTGATGTGCTAAGTGTGCAGTTCTGTTAGCAAGCCATCAGGCTGGGGCAGGTCATCCCAGAAGAAGAAGCTCAGGTCCAATGTTCTAATAGGGTCTATATTATATCAGCGAACGCTTAAAAAAGCAAATGCTGATTGATCGACCTTATGTAAGCGAAAGTGAAAAACAACGAAGCAGCAGAAACCCAAATTTTTTCCTAGGGAAAAAATTTGGTTGTCCATTTCTGTTGCTTCGGTATTTTCAGTGCTGTGGTGGAAAGTTGCGGGTCGGAGTCAGGTAAGTGTGCAATTCTGTGGATGTGAGAGTTAGGGTGGTTTAGGTGAGTTAGGGTTAGGGCTCAGGTTAGGTATGTGTGCGATTGTGTGGACATGAGGGTTAGGGCGGATTTAGGTGAGTTAGGGTTAGGGAGCGGGTGAGGTGAGTGTGTGATAGTGACAGATCTTAGGGTTAGGGTTTGGGTTAAGGTAAGTGGATAGTTAGTGGTGTGTGCATAGTTTAGTGTAAGGTTAGGTGTCAGATTTTAGGTGTATGTGTGTGGATTTCTGTTTGTTTGGTGTGCTTGTGTTGTGTGTATTTGTTTTGGATCAGCGATTTTTTTCCCTGGGAAAAAAATCGCTGATCTGACAGTTCGAGATTGTAAGCTTTCGTTTACATAAGGTCGATCAATCAGCGTTCACTTTTTTAAGCGTTCGCTGATATAATATAGACCCTTCTAATATCAAAGTTATGCTGCTTCTGAATCATTATTTTTGGTATCAGCTGTAGGGCAAGTGCTGCTCTCTGATGCAGCTGGGAAAACCTGTCATCACTTTCTGAAATTAGGTGATATACAAAAGGAATGGTTACAACCCTGCAGAAATACTCTTCAGGATTCTCTGCTACTACATTACCTTAGTGTGTCTGCCTCTCTGTTGTTCTGGGTTTACTTGGCAGGACTCCTATTTTTGATGCAATTGTCATGGCTTCCTGGTACCATATGGAATGATGTTCTTCAATATTCTCTCAAACATCTTTCAGGGCAGCTCATGAAAAGTTAACATAATCCATAGCCTTTACCACATCCAGGGCTGATCCTTGCAGTGAAGTGATCAAACCTTGCAAATAATGAAGACATTTTGCTGTGATAAGACATGCAATGAATTCAAAACTTGTGATGTTCTTTATCATAACAGTTGCTTGTGCAATGTCTTCACATCAATTAAACTGCTGAGCAACTTGTTCTAAGGCACAGACAGTTGCTTGGTGCAAGGAAATAATGACTTCAAAGGCATTATGTCATTCAGGCCATCTGGTGTGTCAAAAACTATGCAGTTTAACTTTGCTGACATCACAATGTCCAATCTCTTATTTTATTATAGCTTCTCTCTTTGGAGAGTATTCTAAGAATCACACAGTCTCATCTGCTGCTCACATCATATTGCGAATTAGCTGATTATTATAGTCTGCTATTATGCACCTGTTTAGCTGGTGGGATCCACAGCAAAACCACAAGGCCTTTGGATACTGTGTATCAATCCTTGGTCCTGCACCTTTGCATTTCCACTCATATTGCCAGCCCCATCAGAACATTGACTCATTATCTCACTAGGATCTAGGTATAGTTTTTCAAGCTGTAGCAAGATTTCTCTGCAAATTCTTTCACCAATAGTGTCACTGCTGATGTCAATGCATGTAACAAAATCTCATGTTATGATGAAGTTCTTATCCATAAAACAGACTGCAAAAACCAATGGCTCCTTATTACTATCACGGACTTCATCCACCATTGCACATCCCATCCATCAATACACAGTACCACCCACCAGCCTTCTTGATGACTAAAATAATTTCCTTTTGAATCATGTGTCCAATTAAATAAATCATTTCATTCTGGATAGTCCTCAATCTGTAAGTAGCATTTTTATTTGCAGAATCAAAATGCTGTCTTGGGATGTCAGCTCCACTGTCAAGACAGAACTGCAGTAAAGCTTGAAAGTTCCCACATTTTGCTGTTTTATCATTCAAGTATCTGGCATCATCCCTATGTCCTTGAAGGGGAATGTTTTGAGTCCCACATAAAACTGTTTTTTTGCGATAGAATGTAGAATGATAAAGTTCTTCCTCCTCCTTTCTTGTAGTCTTTTATTGCATCTAGCCAGAATACTTTCATCTCCATGTAGCATAACTGTCCTGAAATTGTCTGTTCTGACAGCACAGGAAGCATGGATTTCATGGCTTGCTCCACTGTGCTTAGGAATGGTATCATGCATTTTATTAAAAAAGCATGCATCAAAAGCAATTGGTGCTTCTGTCCAGTTCTTGTATCCTGCTGTTGCAAGTGTACCTCTTTTTCAGTTTGAAGTAGCAGTGTCAAACAGCAAGCAAGGCAAGCAGAATCCAGCACCAAGTTCTTCTTCTTTCGGCTTTTCCTGGTTAGGGGTCGCCACAGCGGAACTCAGGTCCGCTAATGATTGGCAGTAGATTTTTTACAGATGCCGAGGTGCCAGCTCGACACCCAACCTTCAATGAAGGCATGCCCATTCTATGCATGTCTTTCAAACGCCATTCGACCACGGGAAGGACATGCAGACTCTACATAGAAGACTCTTCAGCCAAGAATCGAATGAGAGAACCTCTTGCTGTGAGGCAACAATGCTACCGCTGCAATCCAGTGCCAAGTGAGGCACTGTATACCATTCCAGGGTAAGTTGCAATGCATGATGGCTGAAAGTAACGTTTCTGTTTACCAAATGTAGTTGCTGGCAACTTTTCACAGCTCCTGATGGAATACTCAGCTTCTTCATCTGTCACATTGCTGCTTAAATAACTTGCAAAATCATATTGACATATTCTAGGTGAATATGTAGATACACGGACATTGTTTGATGAATGTTCCGATTGTGGGCTTTCTGCAAGATCATTGTCATTGTTTGGTTGTTGTAGACACATAACTGTTTTCTTGTTGCTCACCTTTTTGACTTGCTTCTGGGAAACATCTACCAGAATTAAGAGATCTAAGTTATACAGAATGTATACACCCATTTTTATATGCAACATTACCCCTTAAAGTTGCTACATTCCCCTTTAGCCTGTAGACAGCTATATAAAGCATCACAGGAAAGAGTTACATCGGTTGAATTTAATATAGTATTCAAGGCCCATCAGTGTTAGTAAGCTAAGCTGCACCACTAATTAGTCAATGTACACTTTGATGCATAACATTTATGACTTAAAATTTCAATCTGCTGTTATAAATGCATTCTAAGTTTATTAAACTGGCATTTAGGTTCATAGGTTCATAGGTTCATACTAGGCTATCTGCCCAAGGGCATTTATAAGCCTAGCCCAGAGTTTTGTGGCTTTCGCCACCCCTTTAGTTTGAAGGATACTATGCCCATTATTTTGCTGTGCCTCAGTCAAGCAGTGACACTGAGATAATCCCTGGGGTATATCTGCGATCTCCCATCCATTGGTCAAGATTTCTCTTGAACAAAGCCAGCGAGGTGCTCTGCCTCACATGTACCGGGATTTTGTTCCACAGCATAGGGAGTCTCTGGGTGATGAATCTGTCCCTCCAGCATATCCTATTAATAACCGTGTCAAGGTTTAAGTCTCCTGCCCTAGTTCTGAGGGATCTAGATTTTTTGAGGTGAAGCATGTTCATCAATTCTGGGTTGGACATGGCCTTGTATGTCAGGCACAGGTCACCTCTGAGCAGACGGTAAGCGACTGAATAGAGCTGGAGTTCCTTCAGTCGGGCAGCATAAGACATATTTTTGAGACCCTTTATCCTTTTGGTGAGGAACTTTTGGGGCCTTTCCAGTTGCTGCAGTTGTCGTGTCAGATACATTCCGAATGGGGCATTGTACGCAATCATTGGTCTGATGAGTGATGAGTACAGGGGGACGATGACCTCCCTTGATCTAGATGTGAATCCCTTAATGATCAGGTGGGCAATGTAGAAGGTCTTCCTAACTACTTTGGCAATGTGAGTGTCAAACGTAAGGTTACTGTCAACCTGGGTCTCCAGATCCCTGATAACCTCTTCTGTGCTTAGTGGATTGCCGCCTATATGGTAGCTAGGGGTAACCTTGTTTTTCCCGAAGGGTATGACTATGCATTTTTTGGCGTTTAACTTTAGGCCATGGCTCTGGCACCAGTTATCCGTTTCTATAAGACCCTTCTGAAGGATATCTGTGTCAGATGTGTTCTCAACTATGGCGCCCAGTTTGCAGTCATCTGCAAATTTTGTCAGCCATAACCCTCCTGTGTTTGCTTGCACTTCTGAAAAGTAGATGCCGAACAAGAGTGGGCCCAGGACTGAGCCCTGTGGGACACCACTTGTGACAGGCTTTGAGTCTGACATGGCGCCAGCAACTCTGACCCTGTGGGTTCTGTCACTTAGCCAGTTTGCAACCCATCTTGTGACGTATGGGTTTACATTTAAGCTGATGAGTTTTTCAATGGTACCTGAGTGGGGTATTGTGTCGAAAGCCTTTGCCAGGTCGAGGTAGGCTGTGTGGACTGCCTTTCCCTCATCAATGGCCTTGGTGACTGTTTCGAAAAAGTCAACCAAGTTTAAAAGGCATGATCTGCCTTTGACAAAGCCAAACTGGGTTGGATCCAAAGTCTGCAAGTCCCCTATGTCTTTATTTATGAGTTCCATTATGATCCTCTCCATAGCTTTGCAGATCAGGCTTGTCAAGCTGATGGGACGGTAATTTCCAGGGTCGGTGGAGGCACCGCCTTTGTGAAGTGGGACCACAGTTGCCGTACGCCACTCCTTGGGTACGTATCCTGAGGTGAGGCTAAGATTAAACAGCTGCCCTAACTGTGGGTTTAATTCCTCATTGAGTTCATGGAGCACACAACTGGGGACACCATCTGGTCCCATGGATGCTGTGTTTTTTGCCTTGGAGAGAGCAGTTCTCACCTGAGCGTTAGAGATGTTTGGGGGGCTACAATCCTCTGGTATAGATATCTCACCTTTTGGGAGTTTGCACTGAACCTGTCAGCCAGTATGTTGGCAATGTCTGTAGGTTCAGTAATTTTTACATCATTTTGAACTAATTCTGAGCATATCTGGGAGTTTCCTCCCAGGTTTCTAACATAGCTAAAGAAGGCCTTATGATTGTCTTTTGAGTCCTTAGCGACTTTTCTCTCAAAATTTGCCTTGGATGATTTTATGAGAGATCTTAGTTTTTTACTTATAATGATCAAAGGTGTCTTCCCTTTTAAGGATTTTGCTCTATCTTGTAGTAGCTTCCTCCTTTTGTTGTAGAGCTTGTTTATGGCTGGGGTCCACCAGACTGGACGCTTGCCTTTGGTACAAAGAGTCTTTGTTTTGTTTGGGATTGCCTGATCCATGCAGTCCTGTAGGTGCTGGTAGAAGGCATTTGTAAGTGATTCAGCGGCTTGAGTAATGGTTTCCGCAGGCTCGGGGGCCTTAAAAGAGACCGCACTAGTCTTTAGAAGTGTGAAGTCGGCTTTTGAGAAGTTCTTCACTGTGGTCTTTTTTATCTCAGGTGGGGGCGGGATGTGGACTTCCAGTGAGATTAGTTTATGGTCTGATCTCACCAGTGAGGGGTATACTTCGGTGTTGAACATTGTGACCCCATGTTCGTGATGATGAGATCTAGTATGTTTTCTCCTCTTGTGGGGATGGTGACTAGTTGTTCCATGGCATTTGAGTTTATGAACTCTAGGAACCTTTGGGCTAGAGTGTTGGGGCTTGAGTAGTGATCCCAGTCTATATTCGGGTAGTTGAAGTCACCTAGTATGATGGTGTTTGGAGATACATTTATCCCCTCCAGTGTTTTCAGGAAAGCTATGTGAGGTTCCTGAGATTGAGAGGGTGGCCTGTAACATGCTACAAATTGCAGAGCAGTCTTGCCTATGGTTAATTGCACCTGGATGGTCTCCGATGCATTGTGCGTTGCCACCAACCTTGAGGTGTGGGTGTCCTTGATGAATATAGACCCCCCCTCCTTTCTTGGTGTTGTCTGGATTTTGGGGCCGGAACGCATTATATGAGGTAAAACCTGATAGTGCCAGGGTGCTCTCGGGAGCCTTGAACCAGGTTTCAGTCACAGCACAGACATCGATGTTCTCCATACTGAGAAGGGCCTCGAGTGCATGCATCTTGAGGTTGAGACTTCTGGCATTGAGCAGCATTACCCTTAGTTTTTTTTTCCTTTTTTGTGTTCTAGGGTGGTAGGTTTAGAATTTGAGCCTTGCCTAAAAAAGGCACTATGGGGGTGGCAAGAGCCTTTGCCAATATCCGGAAGCCCAGGGGTGACAGGTGTAAGCCATCCCTTGCGAAGCAGCGTGGCTTTTCCAGCATGTCATCCCAGGCAGACAGACATTGGATCCCCTTTGAATGACACCAGAGTTTAAGCCAATTATTAAAGCTGATCATCTTGTCTCTGTATTGTGGCATCATTCTTGGTGAAGGTAAGATACTGCTCAAGGTCAGGGTCATACCTGCCTGGGCTACATAATCAGAGAGCTCCTCTATGTCTCTTTTCATGTAGTCCAAGGAGGTATGTCTCAGGTCGTTCACACCAGCGTGGACAATGACAGAGTCGTACTTGTACCTGCTGTTGAGAGACCTGAGTGCTTGCATTATGTGGCGGATTCTAGCGCCCGACAGGCAGCTTACTGTGACCTTCTCCTTACTCAATCTGGTGAGCGGGACGTCAGTGTGTCTGACTATGGAGTCACCAATGACGAGTGTGTCTGGCATTGTGTTTGGCCTTAAGGGCTGTGACTGTTTGGCATACTGACTGTGTGGTCTATGTGTTGCATGTGTTGTGTCCTGAGGTGGCAGTTGTTTGGGTGTCTGCTTTGGTGGCCTCTGCTGTTTTGGTAGATTTTTGATCAGAGCCTCCGAGTATGTCTTTGTGTATTTATGTGTATGATTTGAAGTTGTGATAGTACTATGTGAGACTGGGTTTGTGGTGTGTGTGGTTACCTTCTCCTCCTGTCTAGTCTTGCCAGTCCTATGTTGAGAGAGCTCAGCCTCCAGTTTGGCTATATAGTTGCATCTCTCGCATGTATTTGTGTTTTGTGGGAGAAGGAGAGGGTTGTCTGTGTACATGAGACAATTGTAACATTGCCTCAATATTCCCAGATTCACCAGCTGAGCAGGAGAGGACACTAGCAACTGATCCCTCGACATGCTAGAAGGAATAGACAAAAACTTTAAAAAGACTCCGGGGGATGTGGGTGATCGAAAAGGGGTTTTAGGCTGGTGGGGTACTATGTATAATAAAAGTGCTATATCAAAGTAAAAAAAATACTTTAGGAGCAAGTGCTAGGCTTTACAGATAGAGAATAGTCTACTTAAGAATCAAGTAGAGCTGAACTTTTTAGATATAGAATACGCTGGTTTGATCAGCAGTACAGTTCAAGGAAGGCTGTTTTAAGGGAAAATTTGAAGAGTGGACTTTAGGTAGCCCGAATAGTTTAACCTTGATTAACCGCCGCTGCTCTTGTGTGCTCCTGTGGCAACTCCGCGCTAAAGCGTGCTTTATAGCAGGGGGCTGGAAACGACAGGAAATTACCCAAAATGGCCAATAAACTACAAGTTACTGCCTTAAACCACTCCTCTGAGGACAAACAGGCAGCTCAGTACTCCCCACTCTCACTGGTGAGTAAAGAAACTTCCCCCTGACCAAACAAGGAAAATGGAGAAACACAGGAACCAAGACAAAGCCCAGGGATCAAATACTAAATCTACAGGTAGCAGTAGACAATTACCTCCAAAATGTATACTATATGTTTCGCTGTTTATCTTTTGTTTATATGGTTGTGGTTGCCTACACTGGTTACAGCTTACAGATGTGCATAAAATTCTATGTACCTTTTCACAACTTTCCCTAATGGCTGGAAGTACTGCATGATCTTGGAACTTGTGTTCTTGGATGAATTCATTGCTTTGGTCTGTCAAAAAGTAGTTCAGTATTGCAGTTGTTAATGAATTCTATTAATGCCTACACTGTCCTGTAGAATAAACAGGCAGAAAGATCATTAACCACCCTTTTGCTCTTCAATTATAATTCTCCCTCCACAGTGTTCTGTCTAGGACAGGTCTATTTTGTACTTGTGTTCAGCACAGTCATAGTCATAGTTTTATTTACTTATTCTGTAATGTGCAATACACATTCAAGAGGAAGGGAATGATACCATAACAAAATGTGGGAACTTTCAAGCTCTGCTGGAGTTTTTGTTTGGCAGTGGTGATGAACCACAATTTAAAGATCTAAGACCATCCAATTGTTGCCCTCCATTAGTCATTCTCCTGCTTCATTCCACAATAGTAAAACATCTCATGTTACAGACATCCAAACAAAAATCAGTAATCATTCCCTTCCCCTGCTGTCCTTTGTGCTGACTATATTGGCATCTTTAGATGACCTCATTAAAAGCCACAGTCACTGTCCACATGACAGCATAATGTTCTTTCTGCATTCCATGCATGCAGCCTGCTTCATAGGCCTCACATCAAAAGAATACTAAACGCACCAAAGAAGCAGCAACAAACAGCATCCATTAGTAACTGTACAGCACACAGATTCATTGTTACACAGTAACACACTCTGTCAAATATTACGGAAACTGGATTATGACTAGCAAAGGCAGTGAAATGCAAAAAGCAGGCATTTTAAGCAGATACAGAATTGCAAACATCATAGCGACAGAGACAAGAAAACAAATCATGGAATTCAGTAAAATCCATGTAGGCTTTACACAAAGCCTACATGGAGTGTTCATGTGTGTGTGGTGATGCATGGTGAGCAGCAGCACTTATTACATATTCATGCCGTGCACAGCATTTAACCAAAAATAAACACGGTTTCATGGCTGGCAACAGTGTTGCCAGCCAGAAAACTGTATAAAGTAACATGAAAAGCAATCCTGTATACATGAAAGCACAGTAGGTTAGCGTGTTTGTGAAGAATGCCACAATGATCACCAAGGCGTAACATATATAGTTGTTATAGCTCTCAATCACTCAGTGAAAGAAATCTGGGCAAAGACCAATATAATGGAGGGAGAATGACCCAGAAATAGGCACAGATTTGACATATTTGCTCTTTAGAAATGTGTTAGAATAACAAGGTTTCTTTTAAGATACATTTTCTGAAGGATTTGAGGTCTGAAACTCAAATGCATGTAATATTTTAGTGACATCAGTCCTGAAATCATTCCAGTGATATGGTAGAAAACCACAAATTTTATAAGGAACAGACCAAAACATATAAGTCATTATTCTGGACATACTACATAAATCTGGGCAGTTGAGAAGTATGAAGTTATGTATATGGTCCAAACACAGTACAGGACAGTGTATACAGTGCGGAGTATTGTGAAATCCCATTCCAGGCATTCTGTACTGAAGTTGTGTAAATGATCTGTAAGGGTAGATGGACTGCCACGTAAAATAAACACTCAGGGGAAATGTGTGTATTGAATAGGGACACACAAATGAATTGCAAGAATGAACACATGAGAAATAGGACAGGAGAAACACCCTAATGTATAGCAGATGAGGGCATGTCAATGGAAGACAGTCATAGCAGCAACACCAATCACAGATCGATATGGCACAGTAGGGACTGCACAGTGAAAATGTGTATTATGTGACTGTCACACAAGGTGACATATCAATGGAGAAGATGTCTGTGCGAGATAAGCATCCTTACATAAACAATGCAGAGGACATCTATCAGGGATGCTATATACAACTGGGGTAGAGTGCATATTGTGAAGCTCTGCACACTGATTTTCCTGAATATGAGTCTAATCTCAGCAAATGTCTCCAGCAACTGGGACACAGGTAAAGGCTCATAGATAGCATTAAAACAAGCATGCACAATCATAGACAATATCAGAATTATACCACCAGTAATCCCATGTCTCTGACATAACATATGTGATTTAGACTGATCAGAGATGTTTCTGCACAAACACACTTATACAACTATTATGACATGTCTGCACTTTATATGGGTAATCATGCACACTGTCCTGACACTGTAGCATCTGCTGGAGGACACTGCTATGCCTGTATGTGACATTAGGATCATTGCAAGATAGTTGACTGGTGTGCATGGCATAGATATATGGCACAATCCACACTGCCACAAATGTTACCCATGCCATTAATGTTGTCATACTATGTATGTAATGTGTGCATCACCAGAACAGGTATCACACATGTGCATCTGATGTAACAAGTTTATGGGATTTCCTCATCATCAGACAGTAATGTTTATGCCACAAAAAAAAAAAAAAAATACCTAGGTATGCCAATACAATGTGTAGCGGATCACTGCGGCAAAGGTGGTACATTTCAGTTACACATCACTGGAAGATTTGTAGAGAGGTACATGAAGAAGGGTGCATTTTGCTCAGTTATTGGTGTGATGAAGGCTGTGAACTATGGAGGTATTATGGTCAGTGACATGGATGTCCTTCACATACTTAGCAGTTGTGTTACATACAAGGGAGTAGTCAACACTGTGGCCACATGCTGGTGGACATCCCAGATACCATCTACACCAGGACACAGGTCACTTCCCTATTGTTCTGATTATAAGGTGTGATGTCTTCATTATACTTGGGTTGTGTGTTTGTTTATCTGATGTAACAAATCTCCCCATCTTATTGTGTCATTGCAGGTGTTGTTGTGGCTGTGGCAGAAATCTTTTGTGTGTGTTGATACTGTCTGCATCATACTAATATCACAGTTGGAGTCAATAATTGCCCACAACTTGTAGTCCTTCATACAGCTGTTTAGACACAGGATGTGTATATTATTTGTGATGTTTTTGGCTTAAATAACAGATAGGAAAGGGGCTAGCAGACAGCCATGATGTATAAATGTGATCACTGGACCTGACAGATAGTTCACTTTGCACATTTCAACTAATTTAGATTTGATGTATGTGATACAGTGGTCTCTACACTTGGTGATATAGGTGTTTATGGCCACATCTGACAGTGTTGATTGAGTACCTCAGTGTGGATTTGTGTCAAATGCCTTGGGCTTATCAAGTTCAAAAGGATGATAGTGTTGTCATCATGCATAGCCTCAATGACCTCTTTGAGAACATCAAACAGATGTAACAGACATGACATAACATTAACAACTCAAACAGCTCTGATGCACACAGCCAGGTTATTACTAGCATCCATTTAGAAAAGGCCAATGATGACATGTTGGTCTACTTCATAGATTAGGAGAGTCAGCATGTATGCATACATGCATGCATTGAGTGCTGTCCCCACCCAACTCACATGGATGCATGTTGATGTATACCCTTCTACAGGAACATAGTCTGGGTGGAGGGTGTGTTGAAGTAATGTATTCAAATGTGTCAGGAAGGCGTATGTGTTGAGTCATGTGATATGCTATCTGTGATGTTGTCACAGCCCATTGATTCTGTGTAATAGGCCTGGTGAAGGTAAGACAGAGCATACTGCCAATCCTAATCTGACCTGTGGTTTGGATACAATCTCCCACACAGGTATCATTGAGAAACTCTCCCAGCTAGGGATTAAGCCTTACAACACTAGATGGGTAACCAGTTTGGCTCATTGACTGAACACATACTGTGAAAGTTGGTGCATCAACCTGTCAGTACAGGTGTCAGCACTGGTGTACCTCAAGGATCAGTGCTTAGCCCTTTATTGTTTGGAACATATTTCTCAACAGTTCATGCTAAAGTATATGGCCTTTAGCTTACTGCATTTTCTGATTCTTCCATACTGGGTACAATCAATTAGTCCACCTATAATGATAATATACACTACAGGAGGGGCTAACACGAATGATTGGTGACTAAGCCACATACCCTGCAAATGAATGCAAAAATGTGTTTTTATTTTGTCCTTCTGAAAAGTGGAATTCCATACTAATTACAGCATTGACAACAGTCCTACTATGCTAAAACCCAGTGATGCAAGCACTGGAAACACACATAGCAATCTGATCTTCGGCCACCAAGTGTCCATACTGGTATTGAAAGGTTATGTTATGCATATCATGTCATGCCATCATATTCAGATCCTAGGATTATATTACAGCACGCTACTTGAACCTCATCACAACACTAATAGAGTATAATTCTCTCTTTTGCATATACCTCACCATACATATGCAGTAGTTGGAGAATCCACAGTAGTTTCTCACCAGGAAAACACAGGGTCTACAAACCATGCCATGATGTATGTAGATAGACTGAAAGCCATGTCACTATAATCTGTATTGTATAGAATGAGGTGACTTCTGCCTGACCTCCAGAACAGTCTCTGACCCTGCCCTGGTGAGAATAGTGCACATCCACAAATCAGATATAGCTGATGATATCAGCAGTGTCAGGTGAAGAGAATATGTTAATAATGGTGTTGCATGTACTGATGTAAAATGCTCACTGCAATGTCAAGCAAGAGGACAACCACACTCACACCCCATTGACTGGGGTGAGAATAGAACGTGCACTAAGTACACAGACTACAGAACTTTGTATTTAAGGCAAGCACCACAGCTCAAGTCCGATTTGGATTATCTCAGACAACACTTTATAGCTGATGACATCAGCAGTGTCTGGAGAGAAGAATATGGTGTAAAAGGCTTGCTGTAATATTAGGTAAGAGCACAAACACACACACACACACACACACACACACACACACACACACACACACACACACACTTGATTGTAGTAAGAATAGAACCTATACCTATCTAAATACACAGACTACAGAAGTTTGTATTTAAGACAAGCACCACAGCTCAAGTCTGACTTAGACACTCTCAGACAGCACTGCACTAATTTTAGCATTTACATTTTCAATCTGCTGCTTACAGAAATTGGCCAGCATCTCTATATATTGTAGCCCCATTTTCTGATTAAGATCTACCCATTTGTCCACATATTCTTTAGGCAGATCCTCCGGAATATGCATTTTGGTAATCCTTAGCCCTGTAGGCAATCTCTATGCAAGTAAGCAATTATAAAAATATAAAACATCCCACTGCAGGCATTTTAACAAACAAGATCTTTCTGCAGCTCTTTAAAAGCTTCTGTAGCATTGAAAACAAAATTGCTAGGACTAGAACTCACATCAACAGGATCCATCACTTGAGCTAAACAGCTTGCCAGTGCTTCATTGCTCCTCCGTGGAACACTACTACTATTTCCATTGATTTTCCTCTGGCTAGTGGAGTGACTCATGAGTCCTTCTTGATTATGTATAATAGAGCCGCTGGGGGTGTCATGAAGTGTGAACCCTGTGGGCAAGGACAAAAAAATAGATGCAGTTTGGCTCTCCATGACAACCATATCAATAACACATGAAAACCAATAAAACAGTGAAGCTGAACTAAAGAAAGCAAATAAATTGAAAAAGCTGGCATAAAACATATTTTAAAGCCGTCACCAAACTTATTCAGTAAGCGCTTTTGTCTCTATAATGGAAAGACTTTTTCAGACCCAATGGAGGTGGTGTATCCATCTTCACAAAGGATACCCACACCTCCAGACTAGTGCCCAACATAATGCATCAGAGATACTACAAGTACAACTAACACTGAATAAAACTTCAATCCAGGTTGTAGCCTGCTACAGATCCCCCACAATGTCCCAGGACTCCCACTCCACATTCCTGAACACTCTGGAAACCATTAAGGTTCAACCTAATACCATTATACTGGGAGACTTTAACTACCCCTCGATTATCTGGGAAAATTACTCCTGTTCAAACTCATTCACCCACATTTTCTGGAATTCATTAATATCAACACCCTGGACCAATTCATTCTCACCCCTACCAGAGGTAGAAACATTCTTGACCTGGACATTACAAACATGGGGACCAGTGCTTTATGCCAGTAATCAACTCATCCCTGGTTAGATCTGACCACAAGTTGATCACAGTCAATTTCCAAATCCCACCCTCACTCCCCCTGAAGGAAGCTACAGTGAAAAACTTCTCCAAAGCCAATTTCGAGCTTCTAAAGTCAGAAGTGTCAAACTTCATGTCATATATGCAAGTGGGGAATGGGTGTTTGGCTGCTGAATCATACACCAAGGCACTGTATTAGGATTTACACATGTGCATGGATCAGGCCATACCAAACAGAACCAAGATCCTGTCTTCCAAAAAAGGAAGCCAATCTGGTGGCTCCCTGCCATTAACAAACTCTACAACAGAAGGAAAAAAAACTGCTGCAGAAAAGGGTAAAGTCGCAAGACTGGAAAAATTCCCTTGTAAGTCTCAGCAAAAATCTGAGATCCCTCTTCAAATCCTCCAAAGCTAGGTATGAAAACAAAATTGCTACAGATGCTAAAGGTAACCACAAGGAATTCTTTAGCTATGTCAAAAATCCGCATAACAATATGCAGATGTGCTCTGAGCTAATGCACAATGTCACCACTTATACTGAACCAACAGATATTGCCAATATCTTGTCAGACAGGTTTAGTGCAAACTTTATCCCCCCTTCACCCCCTAAAGAGCCCATCGCAATACCCAAGGAATGCCAAATCCCTAATACCACGGCTACACAGGTAGAAGCCGCACTATCCAAAGCCAAAAATACAGCTTCCATGGGACCTGATAATATACCAGGCTGTGTTCCACATAAATTACAAAGGGAACTGGCACCACACTTGAGTGCCTTGTTCAACCACAGCCTCACTTCAGGCTTTGTTCCCACCGAATGGCACACTGCTACAGTCATTCCACTCCACAAAGGGGGAGTAATTACTGACCCTGGAAACTACTGCCCCATCAGCCTGACAAGCCTGATCTGTCAGGCCATGGAGCACATCATCATTATGGACCACATAAATAGGGATATAGGGAACCTTCAAACCCTGGACCCGTCGCAGTTTGGGTTTTTGAAGGGCAGATCATGTCTGCTCAACCTAATAGACTTCTTTGAATCTGTCACCAGCGCGGTCGATGAGGGCAAGGTAGTCCATACAGCATACCTTGATCTACCCAAGGCCTTTGACGCCATCTCCCTATCAGCGGTTATTGACAGACTTACTAACCTAGGCACAAACCTACGTCATAAGATGGGTTGCCAACTGGCTCATGGACAGAACACACACGGTGAAAGTAGCAGACTCCAAATCCAACTACCAGGCAGTTACAAGTGGAATCCCACAGGGATCTATCCTGGGTCCTCTCCTGTTTGGTATCTACTTCTCTGAAGTCTAGGCCACCACCAATGGACTCTGGTTAACCAAATTCATGGATAACTGCAAACTGAGAGCTATTATTGACTCTCAAGCTGATGTACACATCCAAAAAAGGCCTCACAGATGCTAATGACTGGTGCCAGAAACATGGTCTTAAGCTCAATGCTAAAAAGTGCATTGCCATCCCCTTCAGGAAAAACACAGTGCCCATGAACTACCATATCAATGGTAACCCACTCAACTCCCAAAATGTGATAAAAGATCTAGGGGCACAGGTAGATAGCAGCCTCTCCTTTGACAACCATGTTGCCACTGTAGTTAGAAAGTTCTTCAATGTGGCACACCTCATTACAAAAGGTTTCTCATCCAGGAAGAAAGAAGTCAGAATCCCTCTCTACTCATCCCTCATTAAACCCATTATTGAGTACAATGCCCCATTTGGCATGTACCTCACTAGATACCTACAACAACTGGAGAGGCCACAAAAGTTCCTCACAAAAAGGATCCTAAGACTCAAACATATGCCCTATACAGACAGACTCAAAAAACTCTGTCTCATATCACCTACTTAGAGACGATCTCTGCTTGGCATACAAAGCCATGCCTGACCCAGTGTTGCTAGACATGCATCATCTGAAGAAGTCTCAATCCCTCTCCACATCATATGCTCCAAAGACCTCAACCTCATCATGACAATAAACAGAACCTGCTGGAGGGACAGGTTCCTAACTCAAAGACTTCTCATACGCTGGAATAGACTCCCCATTCATGTAAAGCAGAGCACTTCACTAGCCCTCTTCAAGAAAAATTTTGACGAGTGGATGGGTAACAGAAAATTCACCCCAGGGATCACTTCAACTGCCTTGCTTGATAGGGGCACAGGAAACTAATGTCAGCAACAGGACGACTGGGAATATTCTTGGGCTAGGCTTGTGTTGGCTCTAGGGCCATTAGTCTAGTACTTACCTATGAACTTATGAACCCATGACTGAATAATACAACTAAAAAACACATTTAAATACTAATTTGTTACAATCACATAACATATGTGCAATGCTTAAGTCCCTTTCTTTTAAGGTAGGCTACAAAATCTTCTCGACTAAGTCTAGGTAGATAGCATGCATTTAATTTCATCTGACATAAATATTCACACCAACTTAACTCATCCTCAGCATTGAATATTTGTTCAAAACCCTTTACTTCACCCAAAACAAACATAAAATCAATATTGCACTTGTAACTTATAGTGTTTACCTAAAGCATTACTTTCACCCCCACATCTACAGCACATTTATGCTCATAAATTCTCTTGAACAATTCTCTTATAGTGCGGCCAATATAGAATGAGCAGCAAACTCTACAAATTCTAAATAGACAACATATTTTGATTTGCAAGTATAATGTCCCATACAAATCTTAAAATTATTTCTAACCAATTCTCTTACACCCACATATAAAAAAATCACAAAAATTGCAGGCATAAAACTTAAACATTCCTGTTGTCATTTTTTACATTACTTGATATCAAATTGTTTTATGCTCTTGTACCGAATGTAGAAGGAATGGAAACAGTTAGAGTAGAATTAATTAATTTGAAGGTATTTTCTGGCAACACAGCTGGCCTTTTAATGAAAATGTTAGATGTTATTTTAAGTTACAACTTTTTCACATTTAAAGATAAATTTTACCATCAGGCTAATGGAGTAGCAATGGGTTCTGCAATGGCAGCCAGTTATGAAAAAAGTTTTAAAAACGTTTTTCAGTCTAAATCAAATGAGAGTCAAGCATTAAGTATTACAACAAGGATGTTTAAGTGTTATGTTGCAATTTTTGTGATTTTTTTATATGTAGGTGTAAGATAATTGGTTATAAATAATTTTAAGATTTGTATAAAGGGGCATTATACTAGCAAATCAAAATATGTTATCTATGTAGTAATTTGTAGATCTTGCAGCTCATTCTATATTGACCATACTATAAAAGAATTGTTCAGGAGAATTTATTAGCATAAACATGCGGTAAATGTGGAGGATCAAATCTCACAGTGTGTGTGTGTGTGTGTGTGTGTGTGTGTGTGTGTGTGTGTGTGTGTGTGTGTGTGTGTGTGTGTGTGTGTGTGTGTGTGTGAGCTACTTAGAACAGGGACACGAAGCCCTGGGTTCATGGAGAGGGTGATGGAGTACTTGGGTTGGACACTCCAACTGAGGACCTAACCCTACAGCTGTATCACTGGAGGTTGTATTGGGGACCTGGAGGAAGACAGCTAGAAAGATCCAGACCCCAGACTGAGTGTGTTCCCTGTGTGCTCTTAAGGGAAATGATACTTGGTGCAGGGAGCTGTATCTGGAAATACTGTGTGTATCTATTTCTCTGAAAGTGAACATCTCCAACTAGTGTCAGTGGTGAGGATTGAGGCTCCTTGATCACTAGGCCAGAGAGGTGACATCACATATTGGTGAACAGGGGTGTGAATATTGAACTTCTGTAGCCTGTAAGTAGTTGTCACTAAAGAAGGTGTTTGACTCTCAGCAGCCACAAGGTAGACAGAGTTTCATATCACAACAGTTTTATTCATTTATTTTTTGTTAGTTTAGTTTAGTGAGGGAGAGCAGGCAAACATGTCAGCAGAGGATTATGGCAAGCTGACAAGGAACCAGTTGGCTGGGATTTGTCAAACCAAAGGATTGGTGCATGCCAACCTGACTAAAGGGGAATTGATTGCAGGCTTAATCACAGCTGCAGCACAGACCAGCAACCAGGAAGACAACCAGTCTGGCATTGGGGATGTACAGCTCTCAGAAACAGGACAGTTCACCTTTTCCTCAGAGGACTTAAAAATCTGTCTGGAGTTAAAGAGACTTCAACTGGAGGCCAAATGTATGGAATTAGAATCAGCAGAGATACTGTGGCAGGCAAAGTTGATGGAATTAGAATCAGCAGAGAGGATGAGACATTTGGAGGCTGAAGAGAGTGAAAGACAGAGGCAACATGGAAAGGAAATTTTGATTATTCACCAGGGTCATGGAGGTAATTGAGAAAGGAGTAACCATACCCCAGAAGCAATAAAGGTCAGTAAACTCTTTCCTCAGTACCAAGAAGGTGATCACTTTGATTTTTTTTCATATATTTGAAAGAGTATGTAAACAATATAATGATCACCAAGGTTTCTGGGTACAATTCCTCACCTCCTTACTCCATGGTAAAGCTGTAACTGATATTTCTAAATTGTCTGATACTGATTGCTTAAACTATGATACAGTTTATTTATTTATTTATTTATGTTACATTTTATTTTACATTTGTTTACCGGGATAGTCCGACTGGATACATGCCCATTTTCAGTGGAGGCCCGGGGAGAAAAGATTCAACAAACTGTTATATTTTTAGTTTAAAACACAAAATAAAACACAAATAAAAATATTTTTACACAGATGTAAACAAACACAAAAACAGATACGCAAACAAATTGTGATAGTTTTACTCAGATGGAACATTCTAGACAGTGTTTTTAAGAATGATAGGGTATTGAATGCCTAGTAGGCTAACCTGGTAGTAGATCCAAGGAGATCATAGGATTTATAAGTTAAGAAACAATAAAGTGTAGGCAGAAGTCCTCCATGTGCCCACGAGTGATGGTTAGAGTTAGTTTGGATTAGGATAAGGACATAGCCATCTTTCTTTAAAGTACTGAATCAGACCTTTCTTGAACTGAGGTAGAAAGAGCTCAGATGGAAGATTAGCAGGAAGAGAATTCCAATTTTTGCCAACACAGTTAGCAAATTTACCGGGTGTGCTGTTGGATTTGAGAGTTTGAACTAGTAGTCTTTCAGATGAACAAAGTGATCTAAGGTTACTGTAGGGGTGATGAGGTTTTTAAGTAGGGTGTATTATTTGATTGGTACAGGATCTTGTGTGCAACTATTAGTTGGTTAACCTGAAGTAGGTTAGGCAGTTCAAGCCATCCTAGTAGATTTAGGTTATGACAGTGATGAGTTCTGCAGGCTGCATCAGTAGCAAATCTAGCAATGTGATTGTAGCTGCTAGAAAGTTTATTAAGGTCAGTTTTGCTGAGGATTGTAAATAAAGGGGAAGCATAGAGGAGGGTGGAGAGTAGATGTGTACAAGCAATTACAGTTCTGGCTAATGGCGTTAGGAAGGCCTTGATCCTATATAGTGAGCCAAGTTTTTTATTAACTATTTTAATAGTTTTATTGATATGCAGATCAAACTTAAAGTTATTATCTATTATAACTCCTAACAGTTTGGTTGAGGAATCTGGGGAAATAATGGTGCCACTGTTGGATTTTAATATAAAGGTTATAGGGGCAGACCTGCGAGTGGGGGAGAAAAGCAGCAGTTTGGTTTTATTAGGATTTAACATGAGACAACAGTTAAGGAGCCGATTTTCAACTGTGTTAAAAGTATTTTGGGATAGAATCTGCAACTCTGTAGGTGAAGTGTCGGAGTATACTAAAGTGGAGTCATCCGCATATTGAATGCATGTTGCATTTGGGATGACCTTATACAAATCATTGATGAAAATGGAAAATAATAGTAGGCCTAGTATGGAGTCTTGGGTACTCCAATGATGATGGGTAAAAGGGTGGATAGCTTTCTCTGCCATAGGACAGCCTGTTGTCTGCCACTCAGATATGATTGAAACCATCAGATGTCCTAGTCCTCTAGGGAGATGGATTTCAAAGTGTTTATGAGTATTTGGTGGTTTACCATATCAAAGTATTTTGAAACATCAAAAAATATAGCAGACGAAAGTTTATTGTTTCAGTGTTGGTTAATGATGTTAGAAAATGAGAGGAGTGCTGAGGTTGTACTATGGAATGGTCTAAAGCCATGTTGGGCATTGGCTAGATGATTATTATGGATAAGATAGTGCAGAAATTGATTGTGGATGCATTTTTCCATAATTTTAGCCAAGGGTGACAGAATAGCTATGGGTCTATAGTTTGAAAGTTCAGTAGAGCTGCCCCCTTTATGGATTGGTATGACATGGGATATCTTCCAGACAGAGGGAATGGTCACTTCAGTTATAGTTCTATTGATCAGGATAGTAATGGGATATGCTATGGCATCTGCAGCTTTTTGTAGATATTCTGCAGGGAGGAGATCAGCTGACAGGGTGGTAGGCTTTATCTTTTTAAGTGATTTTCAGACCAAAGATGTGCAAACTGGCTTGAAGTTAAAGGGAAGTTGGGAGCAGGGTGTAGTGGCCTTAGAATATGGGCATCCGAGGGATAATTGGTTAGCTAGGTTCTGGATGGTTGTTGTAAAGAAGCTGTTAAAGGTATTGACAATTTCAGCTGAGGGGTTTTGGTTAGAATCCAAGGGGGTAGGAGTGGAGGACTGTCCTGGACTAAGGAGTTTGTTTATACCTACCAAATCTTTTGTGGCTTGTTTTTGTGTTTTTCTTGTAGATAGTAATAGTTTTTCTTGTCTAATGTAGTGGATTTTTTTTGTTAAATTTCTTAGCTGTCTGTATCTAAGTTGATCTATGGGTTTTTTTGTGGTCCTCGAAGTGGCCCAAGCCCTATTTCTAAGTAGCATTTTATGTTTTAAGTTAACACCTGAAGCTTACAGATAAAAGTTTTGTGAGCATAGACACAAGACATATGAAAGTGAGTGAGATTATATTGCTGAGTTAAACACTTATTTTCATAGGTGGGTGAATATGTGTCAGGCCACAACTTCTAAAGGGCTGGCAGACCTTTTGGTGAGGAAACAAGCTATACATAGCAAGCAGGGAATCACTGCACCGGAAAGGGATACCCAATGCTGCACATGGATATAAGGGAACCCATGATGAGAAGCCTAAACTGCCCCAACAGAATCCACAGTAACAGGGGAAGCTACTAGTTCAGGTACATGGCCAGGATCAACGGTAACATGTTTTAAATGTAACCAGTGCAGCCATGCAACATATAGATGTGCTCCACAGAGGCAAGGTGGGAAACAAAAGGTGGGAGAGCCAGCAAGTGGGAATAACAAAATGCCAAC
The DNA here is from genome assembly GCF_019279795.1 of Protopterus annectens. Taxonomy (NCBI): domain Eukaryota; kingdom Metazoa; phylum Chordata; order Ceratodontiformes; family Protopteridae; genus Protopterus; species Protopterus annectens. Next base: position 620,031,019 of record NC_056730.1, read on the forward strand.
GGTAAGTTGTCTGGAGAAAATAGGGGTACCAAACTATCACCAGAGTTTGTATCCTATCTTGGTGGATGGAAAACAGGCCACTGCCAAGAAAGGCACAGCCTCTGATATAACCATTGTGAAGCATGCAGTGGTTAAAGAGGATCAGTACTTGCTTGGGCAGTCTACACCAGTCAGTGCTTTAGGAGGGATTTCATTCCAAATGTTTTTGGCCAGGGTTCACCCTGACTGGGTCGGTGGAAAAGGAAGCAAGCAAGTAGGTGTGTTTGAGGATATCTCTGCAGCTGTCTTGGTAGGAAATTATTTTGATAATGCAGTACCTTGTGTGCATGCAGTGACATGCAGTCAGGCTTGGAGACAAGCATGTGGGTCTGTTAGCCTAGGGGAGACCCAGACAGACAGACAACACCCCTGAAGCCAGGACTTGTGATCTGGCTAATTCAGGGAAGGAGCTACCCTATAGCAGTGAGCCTGAAGATGAGCCACAGCTACTGGTAGGTACTGATGTTCCCTTGGACAGAGTGACTGCAAGGGCAGAGATGAGTGGTAGTACCAAACCTGACAGTGAGGCACCACTGTCAGAAGGTGCCAGACTTATTGTGGAAGGGGAGCTAGGAAAAGTCACAAAGAAACAGTTGAGACAGGCTTAGCTCTCAGACCCTACATTACAAGGCTTGAGAAAGGTAGCTTGCGAGGCACCTGATTCTCAAGGAAAAGAGGAGTCTGTATACTGGAACAAAGAGTTACTGTATAGAGAGTGGACCCCATAGGGAGTGCTAGATAGTGAGGTAATACAGCAGTTGGTAATGCCCAGACCCTAACATCTGGCACTTCTAGCCATAGCACATGACATTCTCTTTATAGGTCATATGGGCATAAAGTGTACCAAGAGACATATTATGCAGAACTGTTATTGGCCTGTGATTGCCAGGAATGTAACAGCGTACTGCAGGAACTGTAAGCAGTGCTAAAAGTAGGCAAGACAGGAAACAAGATCAAAGCTGCTTTTATGCCTTTGCCTATGATTGAGGAACCATTTCAGAGGGCAGCAATGGGTATTGTGGGGACTCTGAGTACTCCATGTTCCACAGGGAAGACGTATATCTTAGTGGCAGTAGATTATGCTACTAAATAACCGAAGGCAGTGGCTCTGTACTGCATCAGGGCAGTGAAGGTGGCAAATGCTTTGCTAGATATTTTCAGCAGGGTAGATTTCCCAAAAGAAATACTGACTGACAGAGGTACCAATTTCATTCAGACATGCTGGCTTGTCTGTGGGAGTGCTTGGGGTGGAGCACATAAAATCAACCCCATACCATCCCCAGACTAATGGTCTTGTGGAGAGGTTAAACTCTACACTAAAGACCATGCTACAGGCATTTGCAGACCAGTTTAAGAGAGAGTGGGATGAATATTTGCCCCAACTGCTGTTTGCTAACAGAGAGGTACCCCAGGAATTCACAGGTTTTACACCCTTTAAGTTGCTGTATGGGCATAGGGTGAGGGGCCCTTAGATTTGATTTGTGATGACTGGGAAGGTAAGTGTCAATCCCACAAGGAGTCTGTTGTGGCATATGTCCTAAACAAGGCGTAGGGATCTCATGGGCTTGGCCCAAGAGAACCTGGCAAGAGCCCAACAGCAGAAAAAGCTCTGATATGACAGGAATGCTAGAGATCAAGATTATGCTGTGGGACAACAGGTGATGGTGCTCACTCCTGTCAGACATAATAAGGTGCAGGTAGCTTGGGAGGCACCCTTCAAAAAGGTAAAGAATGTCAGTGATGTTAACTACATGGTAGAACTGCTATCCAGGAGACAGGGGCACAAATTATACCATGTTAACATGATGAAGCATTACCATGATAGGGTGGCTCTTGCACTGACTATTTGCAGTGGATGGCAGGGAGTCTGAGGAGGATCTGTTGCCTGATCTCCTCAGTGAGGCTTGGACTCACACCTCAGTGGAAGGGGTAGCAATGTCCCAATGGCTATTCCCTACCCAGGTTCAAGAAATCTGAGCAGTGTTACAGGAATTTGGGGACATGTTCACTGGGAAACCAGGGTTGCACCCTCCTGTTGCAGCACCATATGGATACAGGGCCCCAAAGACCTATCAAGCAGGCCCCTTACAGGGTACCTGAGTGAGTCAGACATACTCTGAGAGAGGAGATAGAGAAAGTGTTGGAACTGGGAGCAAGCCAGTAGTCCAGCAGTGCCTGGGCCTCCCCAGTGGTGCTGGTACCAAAGAAGGATGGCAGCACCAGGTTCTGTGTGGACTACAAAAGGCTAAATAGTAACATAGAGTCAGAAGCCTACCCTATGGCTAGCACAGATAAAGCATTAAAGAAGCTGGGTGGGGGTAAGTGTCTGACCAGTATTGAGCTGACCAAGGTGCCATTGACTCCCATAGCTAGATAAAGGTCAGCCTTTGTGACTCCTTTCAGCTTGTACAAGTTCACAATGATGCTCTTTGTGATGAAAAATGTTCCCACAACTTTCCAGAAGCTGGTTGCTCATAACCCAGCAGAAGCAGGAGATTATGCCCTTGCTTAAATGGATGATATTGCCATCTACAGTCACTCCTAGGAAAAATGCCTTCAGCATGTCAGGAGGGTGCTAGGCTGACTGCAATAGGCAGGGTTGACCAGTAAGTGTCAGGTGGGTATGGCAGAGGTCTCCTAGGGAGTGGTAAGATCAGGCCAGAACCTGACAAAGTGGAAACCATTTAGGCATGGCCTGCCCCTGTTACCAAAAAACAGCTGAGGGCCTTCTTAGGGACATCAAGGTACAATAGAGGTTTTGTCCCCAGTTATTGTACAATACCTGTTTCCCTCACAGACCTGATAAGGAAAACAGGCCAGATAAGGTAGTATGGACCCCAGCACATGAGCAGGCATTATATAAGCTTAAAGGAGATTTGGGAGGATCCCTGTGTTAGCCAGTCCAGATTACAGCAAATAATTTGTTGTGCAGGTGGATGCTTCAAATCATGGGGTTGGGTCTATACTTAGCCAGGTTTCCTCACAGGGAGAAGAGCACCCAGTGGTATATCTCAGCCTAGACTCCAACCCAAGGAGGGATGTTATGCAGTTGTAGAAAAGGAATGTCTAGCCACAGTATGGGCACTGCAGAAACTTCAGCCTTATTTGTATGGAAGGATATTCACTATAGTTACATACCACAATCCCTTCACATGGCTACATAGAGCCAGCCAGCAAAATGCTAAATTATTAAGGTGTAACTTAGGATTGCAGGCATATAATATGACAGTACAACACCATAGTGGGGTCAGCAATGCCAATGCAGATGGGCTCTCAAGACAGGGAATGAATAACATATTCCAAGATAGGCTTATTTCTCTCAAGCCCTGTTTCTCAAGGGTCACTTGAAAAACTAGCTTGAGTCATTGAAGCAGGGAGAGATGTGATGATACAGGATAGTGCCAGCATAGCTAGCTGGAGTTTTATAAAGAATGATTCCTTTGAATGTCAAACTGATATGTACAAGATGCTTGTGTTACAAATATATTGGAATGATATGGCATTTGCATACCAAACTGACTTGTACAGATGCTTATGTTACAAATGTAATAGAACTGTATGGCATTTGAATATCAAAATGTATCTGTAAAGTTGCTAGTGTTGAAAATTGTATTAACAGTGGGTCCTGCTGGACAGAAAGGAAATATACATGTAGGTAGTAACTGATTAAATATATGTATTGTAACCAAGAACACTGTAAGAGAAGAGATTAACCAGCTAGCTTACTTTAAGAAAAATAAGGGAAATGTAAATGAGCTGTTAAACCATCAAAATTACATCCCAAAGTGATGAATGGAACTGGAGTCAGTAGGTCTGGGAGAGGCCATATTTTAATAGCCTCTGTAAAGAAGTGGGGAAGCACTGTAATTGTTTCATGGCTTCGGGGCACTGCCATAAACATTTAGATGTGTATTGTAGCTATCTATACTAAATTACTGACTCAGCTTCAAAGTGGGATACTGTGAGAACCTATAATCAGGTGAGGAGATGAGGTAATTTTACCAGTCATCTTGGAAATTTCAGATATTACACTACAGTGTTCTCTGAGTATTGAGTATTCTGTCTTAGGTCTGACAACAAGAAGGACCATTCACCACATCATCTACCTTTCTCTATTAAGTAGTAGGGAATAGTAATTATCCTAGGTTCAGCCAGGAAAATATAGTAAAGCTCAGTTTAGATATTGTTTTTTTTTTATTTGTCAGAGTCTGTCCATCAGTGTTATTTTCAATATTTCATGTGGTTTGAACTCTGTGGTTTACTGTAGATATATATTCAGTATTTTCATGTTCTTTTATTATTTATTATTAAATATATTTAAAACTTTTATTGCGGCGGGTCCTTTTAGAGAGTATTTAACCTTTGAGAGTGCTTACATTTATTTGGTGACACTGTGTGGGCCACTCTAGAAGGCCTAGCTGTCTTGGTCAATTACTACCATTTGTATTAGTATTAACATTACATGGTATAATTGGTCATTCTTTGTTAATGGCCTTAGAGTAACTGATTATGGAGTGTCTGGTGGCAGTGATAATTACCTTATACTCTGGACAAAAGGGAGCACAGCAGGTAAATCTGTGCCAGTCTTTCTCAGGTGTGTGTGTATGAAAAATCAGATCTCACAGTGTGCACATCAGTTACTTGGAGCAGGCACACAAAGCACTGGGTTCACTGAGAGGGTGCTGGAGGACTTGGCTTGGACACTCTGGCTGAGGACCTAACCCTACAGCTGTACCAGTGGAGAGATTTATTGAGGATCTGTGCGGAGACAGATAGAGAGATCCAGATCCCGGACTGAGTGTGTTCCCTGTGTGCTCTTAAGGGAAATTGTACTTGGTGCAGAGAGTTGCGTCTGGAAATACTGAGTGCATCCATTTGTTTTTCAAGTGAACATCCCTCTTCATTGTCAGTGTTAAGGATTCACACTCCTTGATCACTGGCCCAGAGTGGGGTCATCACACTCATGTTATGCATGATTTGCTAGAAAACCACAATTTTATTTGCAACAAACTAATATACTAGGCAAAAACTTGAACATTCTGCAAAAAAAATCTGGATAGTTGAGCCTCATGCAGCAAACAGCTAATGGGGTACAAATGCCACTGTACTACATGTTAGCGTAAGTCACATGTTAGTGTAAGTGAATTTCTAGTTTGAGTATTTGGAACCCCTTTCAGTTTTGCAGCAACTGAATACCACAAAATTATAAATTGTAGTGAGTACAGTAGTCAGTTAAACTCATTTGGAGGAAAACGAAAATAAAAACTAAAATTGTTGAGTGCAACATGAATGCCTTATTCTGTTTGGTTACCAGTTCCCCTACAAAAGAAAACATTCCAGAATAAAGAGAGTTTGCAGTCATACCTAATTAAAAATGGTGTCAGATTTTAAGTTGTATTTTCAACCACTTTAATTCTTTAGTATTTCTATATTTATATAAGGAACCTCCCTAGTATTTCTATATTTATATAAGGAACTTTGATCACTATGTTATGGTTTCTTTATTTTCTTTTAAACAACACTGTGTGTTCATCTTTACCAAATGCATTCAGACAGATTTACATATGGACTCCTCAAATTATGCTGTCTCCTACAAGTTTAAATTATATAATGAACTATAAAAGAAAAGGGCTGTGGATGTCTCCACTGGGAAACATATCTCTAAATACCTGTCTGCTCAAATTTATGGCAATATATCAGGGTGCCAGATAAATACTTTCATGAAATAAACTTTCAGAATAGAGGAGAACTCATCCATCTTGTATTCCAGTGAAACTAGTCATAAGCAGAATTTGCAACTAAATATGCCACTGCCTTCAGTTTTACCTCATGCTCTTAATTATATTAGTTTGTTAGATTTCGCCTCCATCATTCAGCTATAATAGAGTTGACAGTTTATAAAAATTATATATATTCTTATGCATGTACAGTATAACACAGTAATGAGAGCCCTGCAGTACAAATGTTAACAGCAGCCATGTCTTCTCTAAGAATGAGTCATACAAAGCTGAATGCATACAGCCACAGCAGATCATTTGTTTCTTCTGCACCATGCCAGGCTTAACAACATAAGAGTATAGTACAGTCAAAAAATGGACATTCTTATGTGATGCAGAAGGCCATAGCTGGAACAAGTCTGATTTCAGTATGTCCCCACCACCTGTAAATGACGTGTGTCTATCCCCTGTACAGTCTACATAGACCCTCCTTGACTCCATCTATGCATAATATACCCATTCACTTACATACCTACTCCACATTACTGACAGCAAATGACTGTTGGTTAAAGTCTGCATGAGACATGTCATTTACTTCTTTCTTGTTTAATTGTTGAAGCAATCAACCAGGTCCTTTTGACTTTACTTTCTGATTTTCTTTTCATGAATGTAATGTCTGACGAGCATAAACATGCAAGTGTGATGGGAGTTAAAACCTGTCCAGCTATATAAACAATCATCTTAGTGGATTCATGAGGAAAAAGTTGATACCATGTGTAGAATAAAAATATGTTTATATATTCACATTAGTGTGCTCGAGTGTATGTGCATCTACACTGCTTGATCTTAGTAACCCTCATCCAACCTGTGTGCTTGTGTCCTTGTGCTCACGCATATATACACAGATGGCTAATTTGTTACTATGGATGGGAGTTCTTGTACTGCTGCTGCAAGGGCTGACAACAGTTATATCATGATTTACTATAGACAGTTTATCTTGATAACTAAAGAAATTAGGATGTAGCCATTCATTTATTTTGTTTCTTCAGTTTGTGGATTTTCAGTCAGGCATTAGTGAAGTGAGTGTATGATATAGGCTAACCATATAAAATGATTAACAGTTCAAATGTGTTTAGACACACTTCCATGTTAACGACTTAACTGAAAAAAGTGGTCCAACATTTGCTTTTTTCTGTTCTTTTAAAGATGTTAACACAGAAGTGCAGCTAAATACCATTAAACTTAAACTGTGAGGATAAAGTAATTTTACAGGGTTTGTCCAATAAAATAGATGAGCTTTAGTGCATATTGCCCCCCCTGTACCCCGGTAAATCTGCCACTGTGCAAAGTACAATTGATCAAGGAAAAGGGATATAAGGTATATAAGAGATAACATTTTTAAATATAAATTCTAAGTATTGTAATATACTGTATTTTAGCTGAAAAAAAAACAGTAGCATAAGGTGGAGGCATCCAAAATAATCAGACTAAATCAGCCACTGATGCCTATATATAGAATGTTTCATTCAGAATAATTTATTCATATATGTAGAAATTAGAAAACATGTGGTCTTCCATTTTAAATCCTCCTTATCTGATGGGACAAATAACACTTTTTAATGAACTTTGAGAAAATCTCTAATCTAAAACAGTTTCTTCCATGCCCTTATTCCTTTTTGATACCATGTGCAAGTGAAAGGGAATAAAGTATTTTCGATAAAGAAAATCCAGTTATATTTTCAGTTTCAAATAGTTTTACCAGTGAAAGAAAATTTTGCTGTGAGCCATTTGTCTACTAATTTATTCATTGTTTGACATGTATTTACTACTGGCATTTGAACGGACTTCTGATTCACAAGCCCAGGAATTTCAGTGTTCAGATTATCAGGACTTGAGGTGGAGTGATCTAGCTATCAACAGAGAGTAATACCTTAAATTTATTTTTGCTAATATTAAATCCAGTTAACCTGCTGTTATGTTTAGCCAATTGGAAAAAGGCATTTGAAGATGAAGAAGGTGAATGTGCAATCAGAATTAAGCCATCTGCAGAAACTACACATTTAATTCTGAAGTATTTAACATTTGGTAGACCACTTACTTTGTATCATGACTTGCATGTGAAACTGGATTCAGAGTGAAAAGAAATAATATAGGGGAAAGGGGAAGTCCTGATGTTCTCCCCACACTTGTCTTTGGGTGTGAAAATATAATCAATTTATGATTAAAAATACCGTATATGCCAGGGATTCCAATATGGCTGCACACTGATCAACAGCTTAATTTCAGCTCTCCCAATGTGAGCAAAGAAACTGAGAGAACATGGCCAGGAACTCTCCAAGTTTTAGTAAATTCAGTTACTGTCTAGCAAGTACACTTCCTGGATGCCAGCAAAGAATAAAGTTATGGAGCCTGTACGAAAATCAACTATAAAAAGTGAATAGAAAACACTGTCAGGGAAGAATCCTGCAGCTGTTCAGCAAAAAGCAGCTAAAGTGCCAGCTTTGATGTAAGACATGGCTTCCAGTAATATAGAGGAAAAATAAATCAAATGTGTCCAGAACTGATTAAAGTAAACGAAACACTGAAGTAATGTAGCAGTTCAAGCAACAAAAGGTAGGAAAAAAATGGAAGAATCTTTAAACAGCTATTCAGATGAACTAATAAAACTACAAAAATCAGAGGTCAAAATGAAAATGCTCACTGAGTATGGGACTGTTCAAGAAAAGCTATTTTAAAAATGGTAGATTTAGAAGATAGAACACAACACTGTGCCAGAGAAATTGGAAGGAACAGACTGTATTAATTTTATGAAAGCAAAAAAAAAGCAACTGGACTGGTATTCCACAGCAGGATTTGTTAATTGAAAATGTACATCATGTGTATGCTCAAAATCCAGCTATGAGAAAACAGCCAATACCAATATTAGTAAAGATGCAATCATACCAGCATGAAAGAGTTGATTCAGACAAAATTGTGATAGAATGGCAACGTATTAAAAACTGAAGACAACAGAGTATTCACGGAAAATGGTTATTGAGTGTACAACAAGCAAATGAGAAGCAAATTTATCCCAGCAATCAGTGAATGTTGATGCAGGTGTGTGATTCAATTTGTATTCAGAATATTTTTCCTGGAGAAATAAAGTCATTTTTTGATGCAGAGCAGGCTAAGGAAGAAATACAAAAGTATGTCCATCAAAAAGTAAGCCAAAAAACAGAAAGGGACTCTACTTCTCATTCTTCTGATAGTAAAGCTAATAGAGATACTTTGCCAGTGAAACCTTTTCTAACATTCCAAAGGAAAATGGTTGGGAGACAGAAACAGTGCAGGAGTTGACTAAAAGAAATGGGACTTCCTTGGACCTGAACCTAAGCTTGGAGTTGGGAGATAGATATGAAAAGGAAGAAGAACAGCAGCACTGAAATTAGTGAATAAATTTGAGTTTCCAAAGCATCAATCACTATTGTGAAATATGACTTTTCAAGGAAAAGAGTAAAGATTGGACCTTTGTTGACTTTGTTAAACTTGTGGAGCACTGCAAAGAGACTACCCTACTACATGTCAATAATATTTGGAAGGACACTAAATGAAAATAAAAAAGGTAACAAAGTAAAATAATTTTTTTCTTACCAGTGTTTGTATAAAACATTTTGTGGTATAAACTTCATGTTATACAGTAAAACATTTTCAATTATTGCTGTACATGATAAAGACACTAAAGTAAGCGAGTGCCATTTTTTCTTCTTTTTTAGTCTTAAGAAATGTAACCACTGTAATGTAAAATGAGAAGAAAGGCTGGACATAAGCATGTTTACATTAACATGCTATAATTTTAAGTTGCTGAGGTGGAGTATTGGGTGTAAAAGTGTACAGATTATAATATATGTAGAGCTGATATGCTTTCTCTTACTTTTGCAAAAGTGAATGCTAGGATTAGGTCCCTGGCTTAATCACATAAGTTTTTTTTGTGTTTAAGTGAGGAAATGCGAGAATACTGTATGCAATTAAAAGTTTTCCTTTAGCAAATAAATGTTCAGTCTGAGAAATCTGCAGCTGAGGGCAAATGCACATTTTATTCTTAGGTTTCCATTGAAAAAGCTGACTAGTATGCAATAAAAGTCAGAGCCAGAGTTTAAGGTAAAAAAATAAATGTTTTCTGAAAATATACACAATGTTTTTCATATCTGGGAGAAGAATAATGATAAGACAAAAACAGACAACAATTAATGTGAGTAACAACACAAGCTGTAGCATGTGCCTTAGCATAGATAACCTTAATTTTAGGTTAGTTAATGCCTGTGGGTGCAGCTGTCAATTTGTGAAAATTATTCCTACCAGGAGGGTTAAACTTCATTATTTGAAGATGAATATAGATTTTTTGTGTTTGTTTTAAGTTAATATGTTATGGGGTAGTCTGGTGTATGTTCTATGAGGGTTTTCATTAAAAGAAAAAGTATTGTAAAATGTGCCATAGGTTCAACTGAAGATGTCAAGACACAACTGTGTAAAAATCAAACTGCCAAAGATTAATTGGTGTATGTAACACAAAAGCTGTAAAATGACATTTAGAAAAGCTGCCATATATAACATGTGTGAATAATAACTTCTTCTAATAATGACAACACTATCTATATTATTATGGGATGTTGATGACCTCACAGGTATAGTCAAAAGGAAAGAGTATTGAATTATATTAAGAAATGCAGAGTACAAATAGCAATGCTACAGGACACATACTTGAAAAGAAATGTGAATTTAATAAAGAAAGGATTTTAGGAGAGATATTCAGCATAGTATCAGGGCCAAAGGAAAAGGAGGGTACTTATACTAATTGCTAGAGGAGCTCCAATAGTGACAGAAAAGGAAAAATAAGACAATAATTTAGATTTATGGTAGTAAAAGGATGCTGGCAATGGAGAAGGATTATGCTTGAATGTACTTATATTCCACTTTAAAAATGTTATTATGGAGCTTGTAATGCCCCTGCACTGAGCCAATAATCAATGAGCCTCAATCCTCAACACCAGCAACAGTGAAGGATGTACACAATGGGAGGATGACAAGTACACACACAGTAAAGTACAATTTCCCTTAAGAGCACACAGAGATCACAGTCAGTCTGGGGCTCGTTTCTCCTTCTTTTTCCAGATCCCCACTAAGACTGCCCACTGGCACAGCTATAGGGTTGAGATCTCAGCTGAGGAGTCAGGCCAAGATCTCCAGCACCCTCTCTGCCCAACCAGTGCTTTGTGTCCCTGCCAGAGTAGCTTACACACACACACGCACACACACACACACACACACACACACACACACACACACACACACACACACACACACACACTTTGAGATTTGATTTATATACAAACACACAGGCACTCCTGGGAAAGGCTGCACTGGTTTATTAGCTATGCCCACTTCAGCCCAGACTATAAGATAGTTATCACTGTCACCAACCCCTACTTATCAGCTATTATAAAGGCCCTTACAAAGGGTGACCAATCCTATTGTGTAATGTTACTATTATCCAAATGGTAAGTGTGACCAAGACCAAGGCTATTTAGGAGTGGCCTGCATAGTGTCATCAAATGCATATACAAGTACTCTAAGAGCTTAAATATGTCTCACAAATATCAGCCACAAAGTTAGGTTTAAATATATTAAATAATAAATAATAAAGGAACACGGCAATACTCAAACAACACAATAACTGCAGAGTTCAGAATCACAGGAAATATTTTAAAACAACATTGGAGTACAGTCTCAAATAAATACAGAATACATCTAAACTAATCTTTGCTATATTCCTATCTATCTCCAAAAAAATTACTATGCCTAAATCTTACTTACATATCAACATGCAGGCAGAAGTGCTGAATGGATGTTTCTAGGCCCAAGACAAAGAACAAGAGACTACTCAAACAACACAGTAACTGCAGAGTTCAGAATCACAGGAAATATTTTAAAACAACATTGCAGGACAGTCTCAAATAAATACAGAAAACATCTAAACTAATCTTTGCTATATTCCTGTATATCTCTAATAGAAATACTATGCATAAATCTTACTTACAGAGCAAAATGCAGGCAGAAGTGCTGAATGGATGTTTCTAGGTCCAAGACAAGATACAAAATGCCCAGTCTTTCTATGAGAGATTTCTTAAATTACTAACAAACATTACTGCTGGGTCAACTTGGATGGCATCACTCTTTGTTACCTGCCTTCAGTTCCCTGGCTAACAGATACCAACAGCATTTTATCATCTCTGTATGAGAAGTACATATTTCTCAGATGTGCAGCTGCTAGGAAGAATAAAATAGTTTACGTTTTAAATGTAGTAATTAAAATTACTTTCAAGACAATAGAAAAACTTTTAGCTCTAGACATTGTGTCTGCTTGCTGCATTGAAACTGAGGTATAACACAATCATAAAACATTTTGATTCCAACTTATTTTTCTTGAAGTTTTGCAAGTTAACTCTGTATGTTCCAGCTTCTACTATTAAAATATACATTTGCACAGGTATATAGTTTATATATATTTCTAGTCTTTTCTAGTAGGGTACACTATGGTTACATTCTTGAAGCTCAATACATAACCTACAGCTCTGTATACATTATAGCAATATTCACAAATGACATAGAATTATTTACAAATTTCCCACTAGCTGGGCTGGCAGCATCACAGAGCTTAAGAAAAGTTGGGGGGGGGGATTAAGTTTCACAGAGAATATTAAGTCTGACTGGACTGGAATTTAACTTGCAAGAGTGAGTATGTATCTGGGGGACCTAGAAGTGAAAATATAACAAATGATGCTAGATGTCTGATAAAATTTATGAAAATATCAGGTATAGAAGACATGAATTCAGTAGTAGGACCTCAGAGACGATCTACATATTTTTCTCCGAGGCACAATAACTGGTTTCGACAAAACAGAAATTAAGTTTCAAGGGAACATATGCGTTTAATTAAACACTTCAACACACATCTAATAACTATTTCAGATCATCATTCACCGGTTACAACTATGATAAAAATTGCAGGGTAATGAATAAAAATGAGACACTGGTACTTCCTCACCTATGTGTTAAAAAGAGAGGTGTATATAAGGAATGGGTAGTTGAAATTATTTGAGAGTTATTAGGGAAGATAGAAATTTCTTCAGAAGCTGTAGCTTGTGAATGGGCTAAAATGAAACTGTGTGTTAAGAATATGGTAGAAAAAACTGAAAAGAAATATGGTTAACAAGTGACAGGAATTATTTAGAGGGACTGACAAATGTTAACGTATTTGAGAATAAGGGGAAATATCACAAAACAAGAAGAAACACAATTGCAGAGTGCTAAACAGAAAATAAGGGAGTATATGGATAACATGCATTAGTTTAGAAAGATTGCTGTTAAGCAATTGCTTTTTGATAACAATTCCAGCACAAAAGCTCTTGGCACAATGACTTAGGCAACAGCAAGTAGAGACAGTTGTTGCCAAACATAGGGAGTCTATTACAAGAAAAATAATCAGAGATCATGTAGAGGTATTACAGATATTTAGGAAATTTTATGAAAATTTGTGAAAAACAGACACATGTAAAAATCAAGAAAGAGCACAAATGTAAATATTCATGGAAGACTTAAGTGTGCCAAAGTTAGAGGTAGATGAGGCTCAACAATTAACAGTTAAGATAGGAAGAGATGAAATAAAAATAATGATGTACAATTAATTTTCAGCAAAATGTCCAGGAATAGATGGTATTCCTGTGGAAGTTTGGAAGCAGGGAAGAAAGAAAGTGATAAAGAGCAGTATTTTAAAAGAAGAAGAAGCACTAGCATCCTGAAAGAAAGCAGTGGTGGCTGCAATACCTAAATATGGCAAAGACCCATCAGGCCCAGCTTCATATAAGCTCATTTTAATTTTAACCCATGATTATAGTATTTATGTCTATAATAGCTAAAATAATGGCAAAGGTGTTGCCAAAGTTGATAGATAAGGATCAATGTGGTTTTGCTGTGGGGTGGCAAACATTTGACAACATTAATAGAACAATAATGATCCTGGGGAAGCAGATGATAAGAAAATACTGCTGTTGTTGGTGGGTCTTGATGGACTGAAAGCATTTGGCAGAGTAAGCTGGGATTTTATGAGTAGGGCAATGAAAGCATTTGCATTCACTGATACAATAATAAGGCTAATTAAGAGGATATATGATTGATCAGAGGTAAAAATTAAATTGGCAGTGTTCCTTTCTGACAAGTTATGTCTGAACAGAGGAAACAGGCAGGGGTTCTTTCCTCTTTGTTATTTGCCTTATATTTAGTGTCATTGGTAAAGAGAATAAGAGACTCAAAATTTCAAGGATAGAATTGGTATGGTAATCAAGAAAAGTTGACTTTATTTGCAGTGAATATTAGTTTGTACCTGATAAAACAAAAAAATGACATGTCAGTGTTGTGGAACATCTGTAGATAGTTTCAAGTTTTTTCAGGATATAAAATTAAGGAAGATAAAGCAAAGACTATAGTTGCAAACTATGTACCCACACATGAATTGGTCCAACACTAAGGATATAATAAAATTAAGTATTTGGGAGAATGTATTAAAACATTCTGTTGTGGCAGTTAAGCATATGTAGGAAGAGGCAAAACAAAATATAATGCTAAAATTGAGAATCTGTAAGCTCTCGGTCATGGATATGTATAGCAAGACAATTCTATATACAACTCAATTATTTTTTTTTTTATCATCCAGAGGAAAAGTTGTGGGCATTAATTAATAGAGCTGAAGCATTTTATCTGGAAAGAGAATGGGTCAAGTGAGATAAGTTGATTCTTTCAACAGAACAAGGTGAATTAGGATTATCTGGTTTGAATAGATGTTTTAGAGCTACACATTTATGGCTCATATACATAACACAACCAGAAAGCTACAATTCAAACTGGAAAGGGATGATGAAGCTGGGGAGAAATTCAGGAAATAAAGAAAGAAAGGGACTTTGTATGTAGATCCTTAAGGAGAATAATAACAGCCACAGAGAATACTATAGTCAAAACATAGCAGAAAGTATTCTAAGTACTAAGCCAACACAAAAATGGAGAAAGGAGAGTTTGCCAATAAGGATGACTGCAATTATAGGTACAGAGAATAGGCACAAGGAGGGTAAAACTTACTGGAGAAAACTGGCAAAGTAAACAAAGTGTTGGGAGCAAATAACTAGACAGGGAAAGGTAATAGAACAGGAAGAAGCCAAGAAGATATTTGGACTGCAGGATAGATGCTGCCTTTGGTATCTGGGATTGATATCTGAGTTTTGGAAAAGAGAAAGGGACAGGGAAATCTTAAGTGAAAGATCTGTTCTGGTAGAGTTTTTAACTGAATCTAAAAGAGAAGCTGCTGTTAAGAAATGGATAATTAGTAGGACATAAAATACTGCATGGTAGCTATAGGAATCAATCAGAGGAACTCAGAAAAATTTGGGAAAAGAGATTGGATAAGCAATTCACAAGGAAACAATGGGAGGACATATGTATGACTCACAAATATACAGCAGAGCTTAGAAGATTTAAGATTTCTGCCTGGAAGTATTTGCATAGGTATTGTTTTACCCCAAGAAGGCTCCAAATATTTTTTCCTCAGGTAGATGTTAAATGTTTGAGGTGTAATGGGGAAGAAAGATGTAACTGGGAGCATGGGAGTGTAATGAGTTGGAAGAATTTACAAATTCCCAACAGAGTACTCTTTCAAAAGTATTGGGTGAGCAACTGTGTGTAATGGAGGAAATTAGTTTTTTTGAGCTGGGATACATGGTCTGAATTGTTTGAACATAGTAAGGTTTTGTAAAGTTTATTGACAGTGTCTGCCAAAAAAACAATTACTAGAAAATGGAACTCAAAGTCTAAACCATCTGTATTTGAAGAAAAAAAAATATGATAAATTAAAAATTATAGAAAAAAATGGAAATTGTGTGGACAATACATGCAGAATAATCTTTTGGAGGAGAAGTGAAGTTTAAGGGATGTCTTAAGTGACGAAGATAGCAGCTAAATACTACAACTGAACCACAAGGCGTATGAAACTGCTGCCAAAGTGATAATTCAATAAAGGTGTTAAAAATAAAAAAAATATTCCCAGGAATTCAATAAACTCCATATAGACTTCACGCGAAGCTTACATGGAGTTTATGTGTTAGCATGATGAGCAGTGGCGTTAATCATGTATTCATGTTGCTCACAGCACTTACATGAATACAAGCAAGGTTGCATGGCCGGCAACAATGCTGCTGCTATAAAACCATGCAGAACAGTACAACCACAGAAACATGGTGCATTTGAGTGTGCCTATGAGAAAACTTGCTCGGCGAGATTGCGCTAATAGCCATCATGACTAGCAGGGGTGAAAATACTGCAATGACAGCAGTAATACTACAGTAATAAAGTGTATTGAGTACAATGTACACAACAACAAATATTTACAGAATGAAATAATGGAGGAGTGGGAGTAAGCAGGAAGGGTAAATACAAGGAAATGTATGCTAGGTAGGGAAAGTATGCTGTTGAAAATGGACACAGACATGAATCATAGGAAAGAATAAAGAGGAAGAGGACATGGCAAATATGGCAATGTCTCCAAGATAGGATGTATCAAAGTATGTACACTTTAAAGACAAGACAGTAGGATAATATTAAGCACTTTGTAGATAGCATAGTACATACTGCTGTTTACACTTCCTGTGAGAGTATATTATATCATCACACATGATGGTATATATGTGACGGCCATACAAGGTTACAAGTCAGAGGAGGTGAATGGTTGTGATATAAACATTACTGACATGCTCACTGGACTGGAAATTTAGCAAGAGTGGTATGTAAATTAGAGGTATGTGCATACTCTGAAGATCTGAAAAATGACTAGCTTGAATATGAGTGACATGCCGCTATAGCTCTCAACCAATCAGGGGCACATAGCGACTGACTACTGGACAAACTTAGCCAGAAACGGGCAAAATCATAGACACTTTTAAAGTATTATGGCCATTAATCTGTGGCATTGACAGAATATGTGAGTGTAACTTATTATACATGTTCTGCAGGAACAGACGTGTACAACTGTAATATTTGTCAGTATTCTGTAAGGGGAATTCACCACCCCTTCCCAAGTATGACCACTTTTTTGGAGGGGTTAAGAGGGACAGTGTTAAATCTGGAGTAGAAATCAGGAACAATCCTGGCCAGTTGAGAGGTTTTCGTGATACATAAGCCATAATCCCCACCTGCAAGAATGACACCCATGCCATTCGTGTTGTCACCACTGAGCTGTGTATTTATTGGATACAACTCAGAAAGAAGTATCACACATATCTAGTAGAACACCTTGAAGGCAATTTTGCACTGCCAAATCCTAATGGATATGCATCCCAAAGAATAGCTCTGTATGGCTGACCAGATTTGTGGGATCTCTCTGTGCTATATGTGATACACTTAACTAAAGCATTCCTGGCTGATGTAGGTATCAGCCGTACAAATAACAACAGATAAAAACTGCACACTATCATCAGTGGATTCTCTACACACAGCTGGATATTGCATGCATCTGCCACATGTAATAGCAATGGATATTGTCTGAAGCATCTGCAATTGATGTGTGAATTAAGAAGTTATCCATTATAATGAGTGGTACAGCACTATGTGAGACTGATGTCAATGTATTAAGTATGCCTATGTGTACAGAAAGTACAGTAGTGCAAAGTCAAGTGTCAATGATCAAGGAAGGTGTCACTGTGATATTGTACACATAGAAAACAATACATGGAGCACCCTCGATAAGTACATGTCCAAACTTAACATGTGCCACATGATCACAGTCCCCTTGACATTGCCAGTGAAAATGTTATACTGCCATGAAATCCTGACATACATCCATATGTGTTATGCAAACTATCAGTTGGTTATACTGATGTGATGTAGTAGTAAGTCCGTGATGCAGTACAGTTACACTATAGCTGTAGCTATGCTACATTGGACTTCAGGCTGTACATCACTTCCAATACAATGCTGGGTCTGAATCACATGCAACGTAATGGGATTGTTAACACAGTCATACAACTTTATCTATTCCACATAATTACATCAGTTGTACATCATATGTTTTGCAATGGAAATATATGGGTGGGGGCCCTGATACCATATATGGACACATTACAACTGAGGTGGATGCGGTTCATGCAGAACAGTTAATGACAAAAATGATGACAGTCACACGCTGCTGCTGGGGAATACCTGTATAATCTTTATGAATAGCAACACAATAGTGCATACAATGTATTTGCTGTTGTTGTAAGTGAATCTCAACATGTCATATGTTTGTTTACATAACAACATTACAACATGTGGAGAAAACCAGTCATATGTGACCATGTAGTCAGTATGACGTAATATTTTTGTATGTCAGAGAACATTTCTACATGATAGGTATACACATACACACCTGTGCCATACTGCATCTGTCACTGTGATGGCTGAATTCAAACTATGTAATAACATTGACAAACTCCACTACAAGAAAACCTATCTTAGTAAGGCAACAATATACATAGCAACATCCCATGTCAACAGTCCTCAGGAGGCATATTATTACAGCTGGTATGGAAGGAACATGCAACCAAATGGCAACAGTGGACATCAAAACAGTTTCTCAAATTATAGATTGTAATACACTGTTGTAGGGCTACAATACATCCACACCTCAACATAGCACACGTGGATGACAACAACATTGACATGTGCACTGTTCAGAGGGTCATAAGGCATTACTAGGCTAACAGTCAAGAGCACATAAAATCCTAGCTATTATTATGCCATGTAAATCCAAATTGCTATATCTATGTGATGGAAGATAGTAAGGGTATGTGCGTTTGTGTGTATGTGTTTGGTTTTATTACACACTATCTCTGTTCATATGTGACGTGTATACCACCCCATGACAGAATTAGAAATCACACATCCACTAGTCTGGAGATGGCTTGCAGAGGGTCATGGATGGGCTGTGCTTCATGATATGTGTATGAATCTTTGAGATAATGACAACCTTAGTGTTCCACAGAAAGGATATTAGGTGGACAGAGTGAAAATGGGGTGTTGGAGTCAGGGGGCTATGTAAAAGATTCTCCTGATTGGGAGTCAAATGAAAAGAGTTTCAAAACATCATACAATAACCAACTACAAGTTGACTGAGGTCAGATTCAAACATCATACCTGTATAGGTATAGAAGCTCTATGTCATGCAATTTAAGAAAAGTGCCAGCACAGATATCTGATTTTAATGGTGTTAGAGTGCACTTTAGAGGAGAATGACATCATCAGTGTATGCTGAGTAGATGTTGTTTGGGTAAGAGTGCTTGACATAGCTGTGGACTCACATCCCAGTGTTTAATTGTCTCCATACTGACAGCTGAATGAACAAACACACACTCAAGTTGACTGCTGTGAGATTAAAACACTTACCTATCTAGTTATACAATCTGCAGAAAACTGTACTTAATGCTAGCACCACCAATCTATTTTTAATAACACCAGAGTGCACTTTATAGAGGATGAAATCATCAGGGTATGTAGAAAAGAACATGTTGGGAAGAGTCTGTGGCATAGATGTAGACTCACATCCTGGTGTAAAATTGTCTCCAGACTGATAATTGAGGAAAGAGACGCACACACTTACACGCTCATGCCAATTGCTGTGAGATTAGAACCCCTCTCTATCTAGTTACATAAGCTGCAGAACACAGTACTTAATACTATTGCCACCATGGAAGCCTGTGTTTAATAGTGCCAGAGTGCACTTTATAGAGGATAATATCATCATAGTGTTGCAGACTGAGCTACAATGTTTGACCCACTTCCCTGTGTTGAAATGTATTTGTTTTGTTGGCAGAAAGGTATGACATCAGAATGGTATGATTCCAGGTAACCTACAAAACAAAAAAGTGAGATAAGGGATCAGAGATGAGACAAAAAAGAAACTAAATTATTAGAACTATGAAATATCACATTCATGCTTTATTACAACAGATATCATTTTCTTATTATGCTAGCTATAGAGCTTTCAGAATCCCAAAAATGATTATGACTTGTTACAATTAATCCTTGGAATATGAACATATTCCACATATGCTTTTAAATATACTACATATTAACATAACATCATGGCATTAAAGCAAATATTGCT
This sequence comes from Protopterus annectens, assembly GCF_019279795.1. Classification (NCBI taxonomy): domain Eukaryota; kingdom Metazoa; phylum Chordata; order Ceratodontiformes; family Protopteridae; genus Protopterus; species Protopterus annectens. The sequence goes on from NC_056730.1 coordinate 620,050,993, forward strand.
GCATTTCAAATGTAAAAATTATACTTGTTGAATGTGAGTTTATAGGTTAATTGGGAAAATTGTACCCGAATAATCTGAATACACTATTAAACTTGCCTAACACAGAAGAAAGCATGTTGGTTTACTATAAGTGTTAAGATATGCATGATGAACTTGATACTGCTCTATGAAATCACAGTATATTTAGTACAATCAGAGTCCATTGTGCTTCAGATATATTGCTTGCCTCTCTGAGTTGCTTCAACCTCTCAGCATGTGCTTCCTTGTTCACCAAGATTTTCTCTGCAGCTGTAAAATAGAGAATGAGAGAAGAAGAGACATGAAAGCATTATGCATACCAGTCTTGGCTATCTACAGCACTCCATATCATTTCAAGTTGCCTAATCTGTCTGCTTACTCAACTTTGGGGTGTCAGCAGTTGGAAACTCATCCAGCGACTGATGCAGTTGTGCTGCTTGTGCCTCATAAGGTCACTGCGGCAATGCCTACACTGCTCCCCAATGCATGGTATGTTAGTCACACTAGAGACAGTCTTGATGAGGCTATTCCAAACCTCTGCCTTGTACTGAGATCCAATATAGTCGACCTGCAACAACCTATGACTGTAATGCTTCATGAACCACACTTTTGTGCCTTGAATTTAGCACCATCCTTCCCATCTCATGCAACTTCTTCAAATCTCCTCCAACAACAGTTGGCATGGTTTCCTGCTAATTTGCGAAATTGTGTTTTACAACCAGTGCTCAAACAAGCACAACCATAACAACTGCATTTGCACTATGGTAAGCAAGGAGAAACACTGCCAAACAAAGATGAAAGGAGTTTATGAAACAGCAATGACAATGTCACATTTGGAATTGATTTATAGCACATATGCTGCTATAAATGGTCACATTTTGTCCAATGGTCAACAATGAAATGCTAAATAATTTTGTTTCTACGCCATGACTCTGAAGGGATCAGTAAGATGATTTGACACATATTTTGAGGGGATTTGCACACTGTTAAATGTAATCTGTACAATGCAGGATTCAAACCTATGTAAACAAGAATGCATGTTTTTTCACATAGGTGATTATTCTTCATTGCCACAGAAGAAGTGTTTGCCATCCATCATAATTACAGATTTACAGTTTAAAGATTGACTGGTGCTCCACTTCAATTAAGCCTATATGTGTGTGCCATTAAACCATCCTGGCTTATGCATTCTCAAGTATGATGCAGGACTAATTTCTGACAATATATGGGAAATGGATACACTTTGTCTAGTGGTCAATACTGAAATGCTAAATGACTTGGCTTTTAAGACATGACTTTGTAGGGATCAATGGGATGATTTGACACATATTTTGTGGATACTTACACTGTTAAAAGTAATTTGTATAATGTGGGATTCAAACCTATGTAGAGTGACTGGTGCAATACTTCAATTAAGCCTGTATGTGTGTGACATTAATAGGTCTTGGCTTATACATTCTCAAGTGTGATGCAGGACTAATTTCTGACAATAAATGGAAAATGGATAGACTTGCATGACTTCAGTAACAGAGTTTGGAGATATGATACATATCTTTCAATACATTCTGTTTTACAGTTATACTTGGGTTATGGGAGAGGTGCAGATGATTGTCAGTAATCTACTGTGTCCATCACAGATATGCAACTGCAATTAATTATTACATAATCATCTTTGTCATGCTAAACCAGTTACACACAATCAACTTGGGTTCATATGCCAGTCATTAATAAGCCATGATACCTACAAAATATGTGCATGCAGGCAGTAATTATACCTTTCTGTCAATGTTATACATATCACTTAGCATGCATTATTACCTTTATAATCAATCTTTTGTGAAAAATTACAGTGAGACACCCTTACTAAAAAGATGAGTGCACTGGATTTGAACAGTGGCTCATGTATTTTGACCATGAACTCACTGCACTTACACCTCCTGCCATAGGGGAAAGTGATGCAGCCCTCTATTTTCCACACTCAGTACCGTCCAGAGTGCTGAAGGACATGCATCGCCACTGAGCCTGTTTGTGCAAAGGAAGGTAAACCAAATTAAATTTTACACTTTTTTCCTTAATAGTGAACCCTGTTTGCACAAAAGTAGGTAATACACAAATGTAAAAGGCAATAGTGAGCATATATTACTTGTGAAAATACTCAAAATGACCCTTCCTCAGTAAAAATAACTATTGTGAGACTCCAATCTCATTTTATCTATGCTCTCTCATTTTTCACTCATTGTATCTGCACCTTGTGGCACAAAGACAGTCATATAACTGGTGGAATTTCTGCATGCATTACTAGCCAAGTTACTGATCACTGCACAATGCTGCTAAGACTGTTTGGACCTTGTAAAGTGACTGGAAAACATTTTTTTCATTTTTTCCTTAAGCAGCTAACAATTTTTGTGCTATGCCTTGCACTGCACACATGGTAGAGGCAAAATAAATTAAATAAATAAATTAAATTAAAAAAGGAAGCAAAGTTTTAACAATTAGATAGGTCTGGATTTGAACCATCAGACTTTTGCACTTGCACAACACAGATGTGGTGGGATATCTCTCTTTGATACAGACACAGCTTTATAACAGCAATCAAATCATGTGCATACAAGCAACTCACATTTCATATCCAGTATTAAATAGTTTATACAGTGGGACATTTCAGTTGGTTGTACATGTATGGCTAACATATTTAGTGCAATGAGTAATCACACAATTATTTATGAATATGTTTGCAAAAATGCAGCTTTGTCTTCTCTCTACATTCAGGTAATTCTTCCTTTATCTCTGCTTTATTATCAGACATACAATCTGTAGGGCATTTCCTATCATTTGTCTTTCAAGGTGTGATGCAAATACATATCAGTGAACAACAGCTTTCAGTGAAGGCATGCGACTTGTGCTATTATGGGCAACAATTATACCTGTGTGGTGTTTGGTTTCACTGCTGCTAGTTTCACATTTTGTAAGTATATCTCACTGACACAACCAGTGCAGAGTAGGGTGTCTGAATTGCTGTTGTGTTTTCCTTCACTCAGACTAATCATTCACACTTGCAAGCCATTAGCTCCTAATAATGATTTATATCTGCTACACAAAGTCAAATGTTTAGGATTCAACAATTCTAAGTTCACACCTCATTTGTGTCTTCAGAATGCTCAGGGGGGTGAATCTACAATATAAAAAGGTAACCATGTAGCTAGGGAAGTTAAAGGCCAGGAGACTTGTTTCAGACAAAGCAGAAGATTGGTGTGAAGATAGGTAAAGGCTGCCAGCCTAGCCAAATAGAATTTTGTAGATAATTCTGTCATTTGTAAATATTAATGTAACCCACGGGCTTGTTCTCTTAAATGTGAAAAGACTGCATTTGATATTGAACTACAAAAATGTAACAACAGTGTACTCTGCTATAACAAAGCTGATAAGTCAATTCTTTGATGTCAAAATTCCAAGCCGAGATGTCTAGAGGGAGGCATCCAGCCTATTGTTTTGAGGCCAGAGTTAATGGCTAGAATTTGCATGTATAATTTTTTTTATTGCCCTGGCTTTTGGACCAGCTGCAAGATCAATACAGCCATTAACCTCCGAGTTCTGTTAGCCTGGGAACCAGAAATAAATTATCTAATCTGAAATGAATCAGTGGTACTGTGTTATAAATTTAAAGACAGAAAGAATGAGAGCATTTGAACATTTGTCTTGAGAATACCCAACATCACCAACAATGTCTTGCTCTTTATGTAAGTTTATTTTAGAACTGTTTTCTTTTAGATATAGCTAGGAAATAGAAAGATTAGACTAAGTGTTTTTCTGTGATGTCAGAACTTTTCTACTGTATTATTTTAAACATTTCTCTGTGGTCTTTGAACTCTTGACTAGCACTGTGTAGTAAGAAATATTGTCTTGTGTTTTATTATTTATTATTAAATATTTTTAAACTTTCCAACTGTGGCTGTTTTGTGTAGAGATAATTTATTTAATCTCTAAGAGTACATTGCATGTATATAGTGATACTGTACCAAGTCACTCTAAATAAGCTTTAACTGTTCAGTCACACTTACCATTTGGATAATAATATTGCAATGTAATAATTAGGCACCCTTTAATAAGGGCCTTTGAGTAGCTGATACATATTAGCTGGGTGGTGGCAGTGATTTCTACCATATAGTCTGGGTAAAAGGGGCACGGCTGGAGAACCTGTGCCAGCCTTTCCCAGGAGCCACTGTGTGGTTGTATATAACTCTTATCCCAAAGTGTGTGTGTGTGTGTGTGTGTGTGTGTGTGTGTGTGTGTGTCAGCTACTTGGGCAGGGACCTGAAGCACTGGTTGGACAGAGAGGGTGCTGAAGGTTTTAGCTTGCCCACTAGGCTGAGATATGGACCCTATAGCTGTGCCAGTGGGAGTCTTATTGGGGACCTGGAGAGAAAGGGAGAAACCAGACCCAGACTGACTGTAATCTCCATGTGCTTCTGGAATGCCTGCTTACATGCTGTGGTCCACACTACCTTATCTGCCCTATTCTTCCTTGTCAGGTCTGTGAGGGGAGCAGCTATGGTACTATAACTGGGGACAAACTTTCTGTAGTATGCTGCTGTCCCTAGGAATGCCCTTACCAGCTTTTTGGTAATAGGTGCAGGCCATGCCTGAATGGCTTCGACTTTGGCAGGTTCTAGCCTGATCTTACCACTCCCCACTCTATGTGTCAGGTAGGAGACCTCTGCCATACCCACCTGACATTTTCTCAGCTTAATGGTCAACCCTGCCTTCTGTAGTCTGCTCAGCACCCCCCTGACATTTTGAAAGTGCTCTTGCCAGGAATGGCTGTAAGATGGCAATATCATCTATGTAACCAAGGGCAAACCCTCCTGCTAGGATATGATCTACCAGCCTCTGGAAAGTTGCTGCAGCATTTTTCATCCCAAAGAGCATCTTTGTGAACTCATACAAGCCAAAAGGAGTCACAAAGGCTGACCTCTCTCTAGCACTGGGAGTCAAGGGCACCTGCCAGTAACCCTTGGTAAGATCAATGGTTGTAAGATACTTAGCCCAGCCCAGCTGCTCTAGGGCCTCATCTGTCCTGGGCATGGGGTAAGCACCTGACTCTGTGTGACCATTTAATTTCCTGTATTCTACACAGAACCTGATGCTGCCATCTTTCTTTGGCACCAGCACCACTGGGGAGGCCCAGGGACTGTTGGCCTCTTGAATTACCCCTAGTTCCAACATTTCCTGTATCTCCTCTCTCAGATTCTATTTGACTCGCTCAGGCAACCTATAAAGGGCCTTCCTAATAGATATTTGGGGTCCTGTATCCACCTGGTGCTGCACCAGGTGGGTGCACCCGGGTTTCCCAGTGAATGTCCCCAAACTCCTGTAACACTGCTCAGATTTCTCGAACATGGGTAGGAGATAACTTCAGGGACATTGCTACCCCTTCCACTGAGGTGTCAGTCCAAGCCTCACTGAGGAGATCAGTCACCAGATCTCCCTCAGACTCCTCCTGCAATCCACTGCAAATGCTCAGCACAAGGGCCACCCTATCATGGTAAGTTTTCATCATGTTAACATGGTACAATTTCTGCCCCTGTCTCCTGCTTAGCAGTTCCACCATGTAGTTAATATCACTTACCTTTCTTACCACCTTGTAGGGTCCTTCCCAAGCTGCTTGCAGCTTGTTGTGTCTGACAGGAATGAGAACCATTACCTGCTGCCTGACAGCATACTATCTAGCTTGAGCATTCCTGTCATACCACACTTTTTTCTGTTGTTGAGCTTCTGCCAGGTTCTCCTGGGCCAAGCTCATCAGTTCCGTGAGCCTTGCCCTGAGGTTTAGGACATATGCCACAACAGACTCCTTGTATGGTTCACACTTACCTTCCCACTCATCATGAATTAAATCTAAAGGGCCCCTCACCCTAAGCCTATACAGCAACTCAAAGGGAGAAAAACCTGTGGATTCCCAAGGAACCTCTCTCTCTAAGACAACAGATGGGACAAATATTTGTCTCACTTCCTCTTAAACTGGTCTGCAAATGCCCATAGTATGGACTTGATTGTAGAGTTTAACCTTTCAACAAGACCATTAGTCTGGGGATGGTAAGCGGTGGTCTTCAGGTGCTTCACCCCACAGGACTTCCACAGACAAGCCAGCAGGTCTGACATGAAATTAGCACCTCAGTCAGTATTTCTTTTGGGAAACCTACCCTGCTGAAAATTTCTAACAAAGCATTTGCCACCTTTTCTTCCTCAACGGAGGACAGACCCACTGCCTCAGGGTATCGTGTAACATAATCCACTACCACTAGGATATGCTTTTTCCCTGTGGAACTTGGGGTACTTAGAGGCCCCACAAAGGCATCAAAGGAGCTTTCACCTTGTCTCCTGCCATGCCTGCCTTTTGGCACTGATCACAAGTCCTGCACGACCCTGTTACATCTCTGGAAATTCCAGGCCAGTAGAAGTTCTGCATAATATGTCTCTTGGTATAGTTTATGTCTATATGACCTGCAAAGGGAATATCATGGGCTATGGCTAGAAGTGCCAGATGGTAGGTTCTAGGCACTACCAACTGCTGTACCATCTCACCTTCTAGCCCTCCCTCAGGGTTCCACTTTCTATACAGTAACCCTTTGTCCCAGTATACAGAATCCCCCTTCCCTTGAGAATCAGGTGCCTCACTAGCTACCTGCCTCAGGCCTTGCAATGCAGGGTCTGAGAGCTGAGCCTGTCTCAGTTCTCTCTTTGTAATCCTTCCCAGCTCCTCTTCCACAGGAAGTCTGGCATCCTCTGACAGTGGTGCCTCACTGTCAGCCTGGGTACTACTACTCACCTATACCTTTGCAGTCACTCTGTCCTAGTGAACATCAGTACCCACAAGCAGCTGTGGCTCACCTTCAGTTTCACTGCTACAGAGTAGCTCTCTCCCTGAAGTAACCACCTCACCAGTCCTGGCTGCAAGTATGCAGTCTGTCTAAGTCTCCACTAGGCTACCAGTCCCATGTGCATGTCTCCTAGCCTGACTGCGTGTAACTGCATAAGCACATGGTACTGCCTCAGCCAAATCCTTCCCTATCAGGACATCTGCAGGATGGCAGTTTGGTACCCTTGCTGTCTCAAGACAATCTACTGTTGGCATTTTGTCTTTCGCACTTACTGGCTTTCTAATCTTTTGTTTCCCACCTTGCCTCTGTGGACATCTGTATGCCACATGGCCCCACTGGTTGCATTCAAAACATTTAACCCTAGCTCCTGGACGTGTACCTGGACTAGTGGCTTCCCCTGCTACTGGCAGATTCTGTTGAGGCAGTCCGTGCTGCCCACCATGGGTTCCTTTAGACCCATGAGAAGTACTGGGAGTCCCTTTCCTGTCCAGGGATGCCCTGCTTGCTAGGTATAGGTCTTCCTTCTTCCCCAACTCATCTGAAGTAGCACATTGTCTATCAGCTAACCAGATCCTCATGTCTTCAGGCAAAGTGGTAAGGGCATGTTCCCTCACCAAAACATCTGCCAACCCTTCAAAAGTGGTGACCTGACATCCACTCACCCACCTATGAAAATAAGTGCTCAGTTTAGCAACATATTCACACACACTTTCATCTGCCTTGCATCTATGCTCATGAAAGGTTTTCCTATACGTTTCAGGTGTTAGCTTAAAACATTCTAATAAGTGATTTTTAACAGCAGTATAATCAAAATATTTACAATCAGCAAGTTTAGACAACACAGTTACAGCTTTACCATAGAGTAAGGGGGTCAGGAACCGTACCCAGAGCCTTTGGTCTACATCATACTGTTTACATACCCTCTCAAACATATGAATAAAACTATCAAAATTATCCCCCTTTTTAAACTGCTGAAAATATTTACTGACCTTTTGTGCTTCTGAGGTCCAGTTACTCCCTTCCCCATTACCTCCATGACTCTGGCAAAGAGTCATCATCTCCTTCTCATGCTGCCTCTGCCTCTCCTTTTCCTCAGATTCCAGGCATAGCAGTTTCTCATTCTCCTCAGCCTGCACCCATCACAGTTTCTCATTGTCCTTACTTACTACATGCATCAGTCTCTCAGCTGCTTCTATTTCCAAACGTCTGGCCTCCAACTCAAGTCTTTTTATCTCCGGATGGATTTTTAAGTACTCTGCAGAAAGATTGGGCTGTCCGTTCTCTGAGGGTGGTACATCTCCACTACCAGTCTAATCATCCTCCTGGTTGCTGTTTTCTGATGCAGCTGTAACCAAGGCTGCAGTCAGGTTTGCCATAGTCAGGTTTCCATGCATCAGCCCCATAGCCTGGCACATCTCAGCCAGCCAGCTCCTTGTCAGCTTTCTATACTCCTCTGATGACATGCTGCCTGCTCTCCCTGACTAACTAAGATAACAAAAGAAATAAAACAATTGTGATCTGAACTCTGAGTATTCAGTGCATGGCTGATTTAGAGTACAAAAACACCTTCAGTGATCACTGCACACAAGCTACAGGAATTCATAGTTTCATAGGTTGTTACTAGGCTATCAGCCCTAGGGCCTATACAAGCCTAGCCATAAAAATTCCCTGGCTATTTCTTCCCGTACTATTTACTTCCCTCGACCCCTGTCTAGCAGGGTGACTGATGTGATCCCTGGGGTGAATTTCCTTTCTCCCATCCAGTCATCAAGGTTCCCTTTGAAGAGGGCCAAAGAGGTGCTCTGCTTGACATTTATTCACTCTACCCACACCACTACAAGCCAATTAGTATTTTCCAAACAATTTAAATATGGTTTGGATATCCCACCACTGCCAAACAATTAATATGTGATGCCCGTGCACTGGCCCAGCAATCAAGGAGCCTCATCCTCACCACTAACAACAGTGAGGGGTGTCCATATAGGGGAAAAGGATAATAAATACACACACAGCAAAATACAATTTTCCTTAAGAGCACAAAGAGATCACAGTCAGTCTGGGGCTGGTTTCTCCCTTTCTCTCCAGGTCCCCAATAAGACTCCCCATTGGCACAGCTATAGTGTACAGATCTCAGCCTAGTGGGTAAGCTATTACCTTCAGCACCCTTTATGTCTAACCAGTGCTTCGTGTCCCTGCCCAAGTAGCTGACACACACACACTTTGGGATAAGAGTTATATAGAACCACACAGACACTCCTGGGAAAGGCTGGCACAGTTTCTCTAGCCTTGCTCCTTTTACCCAGACTATACGGTAGAAATCACTGCCACCACCCAGCTAATATTAATCAGCTACTCAAAAGCCCTTATTAAAGGGTGTCCAATTATTATTGTGCAATATTATTATCCAAATGGTAAGTATGACTGTACAGCAAACTTATCTGTTGTGACTTGGTACAGTATCACTATATACATGCAATGTACTCTTAGAGCTTAAATTATCTCTACACAAAACAGCCACAGTTGGAAGGTTTAAAAATATTTAATAATAAATAAAAATGCAAGACAATATTTATTACTACACAGTGCTAGGCAAGAGTTTAGAGATCACAGAGAAATGTTTAAAATAATAAATTCTGACATCACAGAAAAACACTCAGTCTAATATTCATATTTCCTAGCTATGTCTAAGAGAAAGCACAGTTCTAAAATAAACTTACATAAACAGCAGGACAGTGCTGGTGATGTTGGATCTTCTCAAGACAAATGCTCAAATGCTCTCATTATTTCTCTCCTGAAAATTGATAACACAATACCACTGAGTCATTTCAGATTAGATGATTTCTTTCTGGTTCTCAGGATAACAGAACTCAGAGGTTAATGGCCCTATTGATTTTACAGCTGGTCAGGAAGCCAGGGCAATAAAATAATTAACTCTGGCCTCAAAACAATAGGCAGGATGCCTCCATCTAGACATCTCGGCTTGGAATTTTGACATCAAAGAATTGACTTATCAGCTTTGTTACAGCAGAGTGCACTGTTGTTACATTTTTGCAGTTCAATATCCAATGCAGTCTTTTCACATTTAAGACAGCAAGCCTGTGGCTTACATTAATATTTACAGATGACAAAATTATCTACAAAATTCTATCTGGCTAGGCTGGCAGCCTTTACCTATCTTCACAATTGGTATTTCTTTGAAGGAGATTTCTCTGCAAATAAGCACTTATTTTGCTAAAGCACGTTTCTATTATTCAAGTACATTTAGATTGTATCCTTTTAGAAATACATTTATATAGCCACGAGAAAAATCAAGGTTTATATGTATGCACTTCTTGTACTTTACTGTAGGTATAGGCAGTTGTTGCAGGGCTTTACATTTGTCAAATAGACATGTTATGATTACAGAACAAGTATAATCTTACCATTTGCTTTTGTAATTTCATATGGGATTAGTGAAAAGTGTAATTATGTTTTTCATCCAATGCAAGGAGTTGTACATGTGGCTGACAGTGTTCAGCTTCTCAGATGGTCCTTGATAACCTCCACTGTGGTGGTGGGTACAGTGAAAATTGACTGGTATTCCTAATTTGCATTCCTGAATATTTAGCAGTGATAACAATCATCCACTAATCAATGTCATAACTGTAGTCTTGAGAATAGAAATGTTGATGGGATGGGTGTTTGTCCAGACATTTACATTTCTGTTGGAGGGTGGGATGCAACCTATCATTCTGTTGTAGTAAATGAGAAGTGTTTTTCAAGTTGTTTATAATGACAAGAACACCAAGGGCTAGCAGCAAATATTCCATCACTACTGGCAGGGTCATGACATCCACATGCAGGTCAGGAGTCAGACAGGGTACCCCAAGCTGCTGTGGGTGTAGGTAGATATAGGCATGTGCAATATGCCCTTGCATATTGTGCATGCCTGGGAGTGGTAAGCAGTAGGTAGCCTATCTACCACAAGAGGAGTGGTTTATTGCCCAGAAATTGTAGTTTACTGGCCATTTAGGCAGTTTTTTCATCCCTTTCAACTTTCTAGTTTAAACGCCCGCGTTTGAGTGGGTTTGCACTTGTTTAAGCTCCGCACTGTGGTTCCGAGCTGAGGCAAACTATTACTAGTCCCAGAAAGTCTACTCTTCAGTTTTTCACTTAGATCTTGCTAGTTCTTTCTCTCTTGCACTTCAAATAGCCTAATCACTTTGCACTTCAACAGGTTTTTGTAGCAATTATTATAGCACACCTAAGTGCCATCAGCACTAGTTGTTCTTCACGGAAATAGCTCTAATACTTAGTAGTTATGACCACCCCTCCTGGCATGATTAAAGGGCAGTTCCCTGTACTTTCTCCTATTAACCTGGTGCACTTGGGCATTCTGATGCAGTGCAGCAACTGCCTCATGTACACAGACAGCCCTCTCCTCTTACCTCCCAGCACTCAGACTTGTGAGAGTTGCAGTTATATCACCAAATTGGAATGCAATGCACTCTCCATCCAAGACCGGACTAGCTGGTCAAGAGGAGAAGGTCAACATCTGCACCACACCACATGGAACACATAGCCCTCCAGTACACCCACCATCACAGCTCTCACATAAAAACACAAACCACACACCCACCTTCATGGAGGCTCTCAATAAAAATTTACCCAAACAGCACAGACCTCCAAGACAGAAATGCAGTTGACCACCACAACACAGCACACACCACAGGACACATAGCTCACCTCCACAGTGTGCCCTTCAACCTAAGCCCCTAAGGCTAAACACCTTGCCCAATACACTAATCATAGGTGACTCAGTAGTGAAGCACACAGATGTCCCACTCACTAGGTTGAATAAGGAGAAGGTGACAGTCAGCTGTCTATCAGGTGCCAGAATCCGACACATAACACATGCACACAGGTCACCCCACAACAAGTACAAGTATGACTCTGTCATTGTCCATGTGGGTGTGAATGACCTGAGATGCACCTCCCTGGACTACATGAAAAGAGACATGGTGGAGCTCTCAGATTATGTGGCCCAGACAGGTATGACACTTGCCCTGAGCAGCATCCTACCATCACCCAGAATGATACCACAGTACAAACAAAAAATGATTGACTTCAACAATTGACTAAGTTTCTGGTGTCATTATAAGGGGATCCAGCATCTGTCTGCTTGGGATGACATGACTGACAGACCTCTATGCTTTGCCAGAGATGGCCTGCATCTGTCACCCCTGGGTTTCTGGGTACTGGCTAAGGCTCTTGCCACCCCTATAGTGCCTTTTTAGGCAGTGTACTAAAGAACAAATTACCACCATTACAGCTATAAATAAATGCAATTTGAGGGTCATGCTGCTCAATGCTAGAAGTCTAAATCTCAAGATGCACTTGCTCGAAGCACTCCTCAAAATGTAGAACATCGGCATTTGTGCTGTAATGGAGACCTGGTTTAAAGCAGCAGAAAGTATCCCTGCACTACCAGGCTATAACTCATTCCAGACCTTTTGGTCCTGAAACATGGACCGAAGCTCCAAAGGTGGTGGTGTCTGCATATTCATAAAAGATATGCACACCTCCAGACTAGTAGCCCAGCATAATGCATCTGAGATACTTCAGGTACAACTAAGATTGGGTTAGATGGCAATCCAGGTCATAGCCTGCTATAGGTCCCCAAGCATGTCCCTAGACTCTCACTCTACATTCCTAAGCACTCTGGAATCTATCAAGGTCCAACACAACACTCTCTTACTAAGAGTCTTCAACTACCCCTCCATCAACTGAGAAAACTACTCAAGCATCAATACACTGGCCAAATGCTTCCTGGTATTCATCAATTCCAATGCCTTGGACCGGCTCATTCTGATCCCCACTAGAAGAAGCAATGTCCTTGACCTTGTTATTACCAACATGGGTGACTGTTGCTCTATACCAATAGTCAATCCCTCCCTGGTCATATCTGATCTGAACTCCTAAAAACAGAGGTGGCTAACTTCACGGCACTCATGCCAATGGAAAATAGCTGCATGACTGCTGGATCATACACCAATGCACTGTACAAACATGTACACAAATGCATGGAACTAGCCATACCCAACAGAACCACGACACTCTCCTCCAAAAAGAGGAAGCCAATCTGGTGGTCCACTGCCATTAATAAACTTTACAACAGAAGGAAGAAACTGTTGCAGAAAAAGGTGAAGTCCCAAGACTGGAAAAACTCCCTTATTAACCTCAAAAAAAGTTGAGATCCCTCATCAAATCCTCTAAAGCCAGTTATGAAGGCAGAATTGTGGCAGACACTAAAAACAATCACAAAGTCTTCTATAGCTATATCAAGAACCTCCATGGCAATACTGCACAATGGTACCTCCTATTCTGAGCCAACAGATATTGCCAACATACTGGCTGACAGATTCAGTGTCAATTTTACCCCTCCCCCCAAAGGACCAATCACAATACCAGAAAAATGTCAGGTACCCAGCATTACTGCAGCACAGGTTAAAGCTGCATTGTCTAAGGCCAGGAATACAGCTTCCATGGGACCCGATAATATCCCTAGCTGTGTTCTTCATGAAATACAAAGCAAACTGGCATGACATCTGTGTGCCCTGTTCAGTCACAGCCTCAACTCAGACTTTATCCAAAGGGGGAGCGGCTACAGACCCTGGGAATTATTGCCTCATTAGCCTGATGAGTCTGATATGTAAAACTATGGAGTGCATCATCATGGACCTGATTAACAAAAATATAGGAAGTCTCCAAACTCTAGACCCCATGCAATTTAGCTTTGTAAAATGGAGATCATGCCTGCTCAACCTGGCTGACTTCTTTGAGTCAGTCACCAGGGCTGTGGATGAAGGTAAGGCAGTGCATACAGCCTACCTCGATCTGGCCAAGGCCTTTGATACCATTCCTCACTCTGTAATTATTGATAAACTCACCAAGCTAGGCATCAACCCCTATATCACTAGGTGGATTGCAAATTGGCTCACAGATTGAACACACAGTGTGAAAGTAGAGGACTCCAAGTTAGACTGCCAACCAGTCATGAGTGGACTCCCACAGGGATCAGTTCTGGGTCCTTTCCTGTTCGGCATCTACTTCTCAGACATCCAGGACAACAGAAAGGGACTCTGGCTGACCAAGTTCACAGACAACTGCAAGCTGGGAGCCATTATTAACTCCCCTGGTGATGCAGACATCCTACAGAAAGGCCTCACTGAGACCAATGACTGGTGTCAAAACCATGGTCTTAAGCTTAACACCAAAAAATGTGCCGTCATCCCCTTTGGTAAAAACTTTGTTCCCACTAATTACCACATCAACGGGAGCCTACTGAACACTGAAGGCATTATAAGAGATTTGGGGATGCAGGTTGACAGCAACCTCTCCTTCGATCACCACATTGCCACTGTGGTCAGAAAGTCCTTCTATGTGGCACATCTCATTACCAAGGTTTTTGCATCCAGGAAAAAAGAGGTTATCGTCTCTCACTACTCTTCCCTCATTAGACCAATCATTGAGTATAATGCCCCATTTGGCATGTACCTCACTAGACACTTGCAACAGCTGGACAAGCCACAGAAGTACCTCATGAAAAGGATCATAGGCATTAAACACATGTCCTACATGGATAGACTCAAAAGAGTCCAGCTATTCTCTGCCTCATATCGTCTACTTAGAGATGATCGCTGCTTGACTTAAAGCCATGTCTGACCCAGCTCTGTTAGAAATGCTACATCTAAAGAAATCCCAATCCCTCCACACCACATGCTCCAGAGACCTCAACCTCATTACCACAATCAACAGAACCTGCTGGAGAGACAGATTTCTCACCCAGAGACTGCTCATGCTCTGAAACAGACTTCCCATACATATCAAGCAGAGCACCTCACTGACCCTCTTCAAGAAAAATCTTGATGAGTGGATGGGTAATAGAAAGTTCACCTTGGGGATCACTCCAGTGGCTCTACTTGATAGAGGCAGTGGGAACTAACGTCATGCAGCATGATGCCAGGGCACTTCTTATGGTCAAGGCTTGTAAAGGCTCCAGGGCCATTAGCCTAGTACACACATTTGAACCTATGAACCTATAAACAATGGGTACACATCCTCTGATTATTTTTTTTTGGAAAACATACATTGCTTATGTGTTACTCATAGGTTTGTTCAAACCTTTTCATTCATGTTGGGGATGGAGGGCACATAACATTCTGTTGTCCTAAATGAGAAGTGTGTTTCAAGAGCTTTATTATGACAGTGGGTACACACTTACCTTTATAGTCCTGTAGTTACAACTGTTGTCATCGGGGCTGACGCTGTCTGATGCTAGCAGTACACAGCCATTACATGGGTAAGTAAAAGTTGTGAGCATTGTCTGGCATCAATTTTACTCTATGTATGTAGGAAGAATAAAAGGTGTACCTCTCAGGTGATGATCATGTGTGCTATCTATTGACTCTTAGCCAGAGCAGGGGCATATTGTGCATGCCAGTTTCTACCTAAACCCACAGCAGCTGGGGGTCTCCCTTCTAACTCCTGACTTGCATGTGGATGTCATGACCCTGCCAGTAGTGGTGGAATGTTTGCTGCTAGCCCTTGGTGTTCCTGCTGCAGATGTTTTCACAGGATGATATTGTGTAGGATAGTACAGACTAATAATTTCAGTACAAGTACTGGGATAATACTACAGGGCTTCCCCCAAATATATAGGCACCTAAGCCATGACTTCAACAGCCCAAATGCATTTTCTATGATATTTCTTGCCTGAGTGTGTGCCTCATTACAGAGCTCCTCCATGGGTGTGTGTGCATTTCTGATGGGTGTCATCAGCCATGGTTCAAGTGCATACCCTGCATCTATCAGTAAATGGTCTTGTGGGACATCACCCCTGGAAAAACCACTGGTACAGTTGTGAGGTGTGTCAGATATGGCAGTTGTGGTAACTGCTGGGGTTACCATCACACACATTAAGGTTGATTCCCCTAGCATTACACACAACCCAGCAATTAATGGAATAAAACCCCATTCTGTTGAAGTAGATCCTTTCCTGTTCCTTGGGCGGTGCTTGGATCTCACTGTGCTCTGTAGCACCCAAGACTTAATGGAAATGTGCTATGGGGTAGAATTCCTGCATAGTTCTAGCTCTGTCCTTGGGGTTGGGGGATATATATAGCCATTGGCATGTTGTAGCCCTTCCTCTCAGGTGAGAACGACAGAGGTTGCAGAGCTCCTGAAGTCCTGAAGTGTGTCTCTATCTGCCCTGTAGCACTGTACTATTTCCACCTCATGCAGACCACGAAAAGTTAAATGGAGTCTGAATACCCTTCTCCTCCTTACCCAAGGTCTATCAGCAGCAGCATAGACTTCAGCCTGTTGCACATACACATGCAGAAGAGCAGCAGCCCCTAACATTATTTCCCTCCAGTATAGTTTCTGTGGTTGTATTTCAGTATGTTTTGGAGTACAAGGCAAAAGGCTACACTAAGTGTACACAATTGGTTTATAGCTTGTTGAATAGCTCCACCATCTTGGACTGGTTGATTAGCATACAATTCACCTGCTTATGCAGTAATTAGCATCTCTTTAGGTTTACACATCATGTAGAGCTGCTTACTGAATACAAATCATGAGACAAACATGGTTTAAGCAAGCCGTGTAGTGTTTATTGAATCCTGCCCAGTGTGTTTTCCAAAATAATGCTCTAATCATATAGTAGATTGTACAAAATAACATAATTAACTTGTGTATAAAACAATAACACCTTTTTATCATATCAAATATATTATGGACATTTATAGAGTAAAAGGTTGCCGTTGTACATATATATTGGTCTAAACAAAAGAGACCATAGGATGTGATGGCAGATGGCCTAATGGTTAAGGTGTTTTCCTTACAAACACAAGGTGCAGGGTTTGAGGCTCACAAGGGTTGATTGCCTAGGCTTGCAAGGGCACTGAGCCTAGTACTAACCTATTCTATTCCTATTAGTAGCATATCTATTTCTGTTTGGAATAACTCTACATTGTTTAAGATGCATAGTCTCAGATAAAGCTTATAGGAAGCAATGATTAATATACTTGGAATGATTTGCAATCTGTGCTTAACTGGACATAATTATCCATATTTGTATTATTATCTTGAGTTTAACTGTGGTGGTGGTGCTGCGGTAGCCTTGTCGCCTCACAGTAAGACGTTGTCCTGTTCGACTCTCAGCTAGAGCATCTCCTGTGTGGAGACATGCGTGAATGGGCGTACCTTCGTTGAAGGTTGTGTATCAGAGCTGGCAACTTGGTACGTAAAAATCTGCCAATCATTAGCGGACTGGAGTTCCGCTGTGGCGACCCCTAACTGGGAAAAGACGAAAGACATATTATTATCTTGCGTTTAAATGAAAATAGGTATTGCCAGAGAGAAGTAATAGCTATACTAGCAGAGTCAAAAGTAACAGACTCAATAAATTCAAGCAAATATTATAAAACATTGTGGGAAGTGCATCAAGGTCGGAAACTTTCCTGCTTCAAAATGTAAAAAAATGTCACATAAGGAATCCATATCTAACCTTGTAAAATTACATTGAACTTTCCCACAGAAATTCTATGCAGAAGTTCTTGCTGCTCCTGACTTAATTTTTTTACAAAGTTGATCACAATTGGATTATAATCATCTGCAAAAGTATGAATTATTTATTATTTGGCAATGCTCTTCCATTAGATTCCTATACTGTGAGTAAATGCTTTAAATGCCTATTGTTAAGAGTTCATTAAAGGAGTGCCCAACCTATTTTGCATTCAAGTATCAGAATTTTTTCAATGATAGCTGGCATTGTTTAATAATAAATCTCATATATTATTTTGATTTCTTTAAATTTCTGAAATATATTTCACAATTAACTAATCGATAATTTTTCAGTCACCATCAAATGACTTAACGGTATAACAGTTTGGATTCATCTCTGTTTTCCATCTGCAGGTTAACTGCATGTGACAACCTAAAATATAGGTTTTAAAAACTACAAATTTAACAAGAAAAATCATATACTGAGTTATTTTTATTTTCTATTTTTGTTCATTTTTGAATTATTTCAGTTTTATACACATGCACACACACACACACACACACACACACACATATATATAAATATACATATATATATATATATATATATATATATATATATATATATATATATATATATATATATATATATATATATATATATATATATATATATATATATATATATATATATATATACAGTGGATATAAAAAGTTTACACACCCCTGTTAAAATGCCAGGTTTTTGTGATATAAAAAATGAGACAACAGTAAATCATTTATAAACTTTTCCCACCTTTAATGTGACATATAACCTGTACAATTTAATTGAAAAACAAACAAATCTGTTAGGGGAAAAATATAAAAAAATAAAAAAAACATACTATATGCTGGTTGCATAAGTGTGCACACCCTTAAACTAATACTTTGTTTTATATGCACACCCTTAAATTAATACTTTGTTGAAGCACATTTTGATTTAATTACAGGATTCAGTCTTCTTAGGTAGGAGTCTATCAGCATGGCACATCTTGTCTTGGCAATATTTGCACAATCTTCCTTGCAAAAGCACTCCAAATCTGTCAGATTGCGAGGGCATCTTTTGTGCACAGCCCTCTTCAGGTCATCCCACAGACTTTCTATTGGATTTACATCTGGGTTCTGCTGGTCTATTCCAAAATTTTTATTTTCTTCTGGTAAAGCTATTCTTTTGCTGATTTGGATGTATGCTTGGGGTCATTGTCATGGTGAAAGGTGAAATTCCTCTTCATCTTCAGCTTTCTAGCAGATACCCAAAGGTTTGGGCCAAAGGTGACTGGTATTTGGAACTGTTCATCATTCCCTCCACCTTGACTAAAGCCCCAGTTCCAGCTGAAGAAAAGCACCCCCAAAGCATGAAACTGCCACCACCATGTTTCACCATGGGGATTGTGTTATTTTGGTGATGTGAAGTGTTGTTTTTGTGCCAAACTTATCTTTTGGAATTCTGGCCAGAAAGTTCAACCTTGGTCTCATCAGACCATAACACATTTTCCCACATCTTTTGGGAGACTTGATGTATGGTTTTGTAAATTTTAGCCGGGCCTGGATATTTTTCTGTGTAAGAAAAGGCATCCATCTTGCAACCCTACCCCATAGTCCAGATATATGGAGAATACTGGAGATTGTTGTCACATGCAGTACACAACCAGTACTTGCCAGAAATTCCTGCAACTCCTTCAGTGTTACTATAGGTCTCTTGGCAGCCTCCTTGACCAGTTTTCTTCTTGTCTTTTCATCAATTTTGGAGGGACGTCCAGTTCTTTGCAACATCACTGTTGCCCCATATTTTCTCTGCTTTTTGATGACTGTCTTCAATGTGTTCAATGGTATATCCAACGGTGTGGAAAATTTTGGGTCTATATCAGAATAGCGAATGTTCACAATGTCGAATCTGGCATTGTAGACACGTAAACAGTAAAATGGCAGAACATCAAAAAGGTAAATGGAAATCTCCATAAGGGGAGATTTCCATTTACTTCAATGTAGTGTGGTCTCGGAGTTGGAATATTTAAGTAACGGGGATTGTGGGGGGTGCAGGGGGCTTGCCCCCCTGCTTAAAGCAAGTAGTTCTATTTTTTTACTTTTTCTTATGTTTTTATTAGGTGGTCGATGTTATCGGACTTTGATGATATGGTGTAGATCATTTCATATTCAAAGTTCAGTAACTTCGAGCATCTAATATAGACCTGAAATAATTTTGTACCCTTCACCTGACTGATACCTTTCAACAATGAGATTCCTTTGATGCTTTGTAATCTCTCTGCAAAGCATGGCTTTTGCTGTAGCAGGCAACTGAGTAAATATCAGGAAAATCCTACTAGGACAGCTGAACTTTATTTGGGATTAATCAGAGTCTCTTTAATTGATGGCAGGTGTGTACCCAAGAAAACTGAATGCTGTAATTAAATCAAAAGGTGTTTCAACAAAGTATTAAAGGGTGTGCACAGTTATGCAACCAGTGTATTGTACATTTTTTATTTTTTATATTTTTCCCCTAACAGATTTGTTTGTATTTCAATTGAATTCTACAAGATATAGGTCACATTAAAGGTTAGAAAGTTTTGAAATGATTTATTGGTTTCATTTTTTTATATCACAAAAACCTGGCATTTTAACAGGGGTGTGTAAACTTTTTATATGCACTGTATATATATATATATATATATATATATATATATATATATATATATATATATATATATATATATATATATATATATGGTTTCACTTCATAATCTCGAAATGCTGAAATACTGTATTTCAGCATTCTGAGACCATAAAGCTGAACCATTCACAATACCGAACCCACAATCACGAAACACACAATTACAAACATACATACATCATACAACACATAACACACACACTATTCCACCCATAGCACACAAACCAAAGAACACTACACTACATATAAGTAGGGGGGGCTGTGCCCCCCTGCACCACACCCCCAGCTTATATATACCAACACCAAGATGTCACATAACATAAAAAAAAAAAAATATATATATATATATACATTCTACGTAGGGATAAATATTTTGTTCCCTTGGACAATAAATGAATTATCTCCTAGCCCCTTCCATTTTTGACAAGTTTGTATGAAAATATTTAGGCAATGCTTTGTAAAAAAATTAAAAAGCACACATAATACCACAAACAGAAGCAAAATCTGCTTTATAAGCCACTCAAGTAAAGGATCGCATGCTATTCTGATAAGACATGGAACACAGAAGAAAGCAGTGGCTGATGGTTTGCATTTTGTGCAGTACATTGACTCCTGCTATGAAAAAAACTAATGTTTCATTAAATCTGTGTTACAAGTTTAAGCAAAAGTATTCTACAAAGACACAAAGTCAAGGCAATACAGATCAGAGTTTCAAGAACCATCTGATGCTGACATACAGCAATCAAACAAGTCATAATCCCCAAGTAAGATGAGCATTAAGTTCATAAGCAGAACCCTTTTTTTCTCTGTAAGATACTTAAATGTGCTTTAGCCATGACAGTTGAAAGAACAGTCAGCATGTCAGATGGATACTCAAGAAAATCTCAAGTCACCATTAGAAGGCCTGAATCAGCAGCATTGCTCTCTGTATTTGTCTTTTAATCCAGCAGATGTGCAGTTTGTTTTCTGCTGAAGAGATGCCTTAAGGGAAGATTGTGGTAGAATCTCAAGAAAAAAGAATGTCCTCAGTAATTCTACAAATGGGTTACACAGTAACTCGTAAGCTTTAACATAAAAAACCCTCTGTAAATGAAGGTGCTATGGTTAACGACACAACACTGGCTGATAATACAGAAAGAAAGAAAAAAAGAAGCAGATGATACAGGAATATGGTGATGTAAGTTCCTAGAAGGGAACATTTTATAATTGAAAGCTATTTGTGCTAATTTTACCTGTGAAGAGGCTACAACAATAGTAAATGAAGTGGAGAATATAAGTGATTGTTTAACCATAATAATAAGCTTGTGCAACAGCTTAGCATTTAACATAAACAGCTTGAATCACAGGTTTCTGAGCAAAGAACTGTAAATTCAGATTCAAACAGAAAATACTGCTCTAAAACTAGTTGTGGACAGTTCTGAGGAAAACATGAACTTTAAAGCAAAGTGACTTAACTTGAAATGTTTTGGAGCTTCCTGAATATTTTGATATAATATCACCCCCACCCCCACCCCAGACTCTATTATGGCAAAAGTATTGTCTTTGAAATTTTTAGACTCTCCAACATGGCTTTGGAGGTTACAGCAAAACTGCATATAATATGCAGACTAAGTCCAGCTTGTACTGGCCAGAACTGTCCATTAATGGTCAGACTTTTTTTCTCTGTGTGATGCCCCACCACTGGACCAGTAATCACGGAACCTTAATCCTCACCACTTCCAACAGTGGGGGACATTCACTGAGAGAATGACAAGTACACACACACTATTTCCAGATGCAGTTCTCTGCACCAAGTGCAATTTCCCTTAAGAGCACACAGTGACCACAGTCAGTCCATGGCTGGTTTCTCCCTCTTTCTCCAGATCCCCAATAAGACTCTCCACTGCCACAGCTATAGGGTTGAGATCTCAGCTGAGTGGCTAAGCCAAGACCTCCAGCACACTCTCTGTCTAACCAGTGCTTTGTGTCCCTGCACAAGTAGCTGACACACACACTCTTTGAGGCTTGATTTACACACATGCATGCACGCACGCACTCACGCATGCACACACACACACACACACACACACACACACACACACACACACGCACGCACGCACGCACGCACGCACACACACACACACACACACACACACACACACACACACATACACCTCTCAACTGTACATATTTTTGCAGAATTTCCAGGTTTTTGCCTCATATTTTTGGTCTGTTCTTCATATAAATTAAGTTTTTTGGCAAATCACTAAGATCATTTAGGGATTAAAGTCACTAAATAATGATATGCTTTTGACTTTCAGGCTTCATATCCTTCAGAAAATGCATGTTAACACAAATCAAATTATTCTAGCAACTTTCTAAGTTTATAAGAGCAATATTTAAAATGTGTCCCTATTTTTGGTCCTTTGTCCCTCCATTATGTCAGGCTTTGCCCAGATTTCTTGAAGTAAGAGGTTGAGCGGTACAGCATACACACATACACAACTGGGAAAGGTTTGCACAGGTTTACTAGCTATGCTCCCTTTTGCCCAGCCTATAAGGTAGTTATCACTGCCACCAGCCAGCTCCTTATCAGCTACTTTAAGGCCCTTAACAAAGGGTGTCCAATCTTACTGTATAATGTTAATATTAATACAAATGGTAGTTTGACCAAGAGCAATGTTATTAGGAGTGGGCCACACAGTGTCACCAAATAAATATGCCAGCACTCTCAAAACTTAAATATCTCTACATAAATCAGCCACAATGAAAGGTTTAAATATATTTAACAATAAATAATAAAAGAATAAGAAAATACTCAGTATATATTCATAGTGACATCAGAGTTCAAAACCACAGGAAATATTTAAAACAGCATTGCAGGACAGTCTCAAATAAATAAAGAAAAATATCTAAACTAAGCTTCACTATATTCCTGCTATATCTAAGAGAATTACTATAACCTAAGAACTTAATAATAGCGCCAGGCAGATGTGGTGAATTGTTCTTGTCAGGTCCAAGACAGAATACAGAATGCCTTGTCTCTCTCAGAGACTTCTCAAATTAATCCAAAAAACACCTAAATAAGAAAAATAAAAAACACAATTTCACCAGCACTTAACCAGCACTTCTTTATTCAAGCGCTCTTGTACCTCGGCAATTCGCCTTCATGGATCACAGTGCATTCTATTTTCAAACAAGTATATATACACACATCAATCACATCATACAGCTGTCAATAATCCAATTAGCTAGTTAATTATCTATTAAACATTTAAAGTAACAACAAAAATATAATAATAAATAAATATAATAAATATTCTAATAAATACTAAATATAAATAAATATGAAATGTTGAGTAACAAAAATTAAATATTAAACATCCAATTCCTGATTCAAACCAAAGGGCTTTAAAGTCTTAAACTTTAAATCATCCTAGTTTCTAATTCTAGCAGTTTTGCCACAGGATCACCTCCTCTAGACAAAAAAGGCCTCCCAAGCACACAAAATTTTAAGCTACTAGGGGAATCACCATGTTTATTATGGAAATGTTTAGCAATAGGGCTCACTTCATTATTATTCCTAATGTCTTTAAGATGTTCTAGGACCCGAATCCTAACCATATGTTTGGTTTGTCCTATGTACCAAACATCAGCACAAGAACAGCCCAGGATATATACCACCCCTGTTGATCTGCAGTTGAAAAAGAACCTAGGAACAAATGTCTTGCCATTAATAATATTTAAATTCATAGTTCTATCACAAATGCTGCAATGACCACATGGAAAAGTGCCAGAAGGCAAAAGGTTATTGTTCCCCTTAACAAAATTGTGATTTAATAACTCCATGAAGGTAAATTGCCGAGGTACCAGACCGCTTGAATAAAGAAGTGCTGGTTAAGTGCTGGTGAAATTGTGTTTTTTAATTCTCAAATTAATATCTCAAATATTACTGCTGGGATATCTTGTAGAATGTCATAGGTTCATAGGTTGGTGTTAGGCTGTCGGCCCTAGGGCCTATACAAGCCTAGCCATAACAATTCCCTGGCTATCTCTTCTCATAATATTTACTTCCCTGGACCCCTGTCTAGCAGGGCGACTGACGTGATCCCTGGGGTGAATTTTCTATCTCCTATCCAAACATCAAGGTTCCTTTTGAAGAGGGTCAAAGAGACACTCTGCTTGACATATATGGGCAGTCTATTCCAGAGTTTGGGGAGTCTCTGGGTCAAGAACCTATCCCTCTAGCATATTTTGTTCATGAGTGTGTGGCTCTGAGGGATTGGGATTTCTTTAAGTGTAGCATGTCCAACAGTTCTGGGTTTGACATGGCCTTGTATGTTAAGCAGAGATCACCTCTGAGTAAACGATATGTGATAGAGTATAGCTGGAGTTTTTTTAGACGGTCAGCATAGGGCATCTGCTTTAGGCCTGTGATTCTTTTAGTGAGGTATTTATGCAGCCTTTCCAGTTGTTGCAGATATTTTGAGAGGTACATACCAAACATGGAATTGTATTCTATAATGGGTCTAATGAGGGATGAGTACAGTTGGACAATGACCTCTTTTTTTCTGGTGTGCCACATAGAAGGATTTCCTGACTGTTGTGGTGATGTGGTTATCAAAGGTGAGACCACTGTTCACCTGTGTCCCTAAGTCTCTTATCACACTTTCAGTGTTTAGTGTACTGCCACCTATGTGGTAATTCATGGGTACATGTTTTTTTCCCAAAGGGGATAACTATACATTTCTTGACATTGAGCTTGAGCCCATGGCTCTGGTACTAAGCATCTGTTTCTGTAAGGCCCTTTTGTAGAATATCCACATGATTTGTGAATTCAGTAATGGCTCCCAGTTTGCAGTCATCTACGAACTTTGTTAGCCAGAGTCCCTTAGTGTTGGCCTGTATGTACTTCAGAGAAGTAGATGCCAAACAAGAGCAGTCCCAGGACTGAACCCTGAGGTACTCCACTTGTCAGTTCTCTGGAGCTGGATTTGGAGTAGGCTACTTTTACAGTGTGGGTTCTGTCAGTAAGCCAGTTGGCAACCCATCAAGTGACGTAGGGATTAATGCCCTGCTTAGTAAGTTTATCTATGATTCCAGAGTGGGGGATAGTGTCAAAGGCCTTAGTGAGGTCCAGATAGGCTGTGTGTACTGCCTTACCCTCGTCCACAGCTCTGGAGACTGATTCATCATTTCTTGTCATCTGACTCTATCCCAAGTGAAACCCCCACTGCTGGAATCTGGCAGTAGTTAGCATCTACCTGTGAAAAAACATAGACTTCAGATCTTTGGCAGATGCTGAAAGTCATAAAACAATTACATTCCTCCTCATTTCAAGACTAGTAATTATTTCACCCTAAAGATAATACAGAAAGTTCCCTAGTACAGACATTATGTCACTAGCTCACTGAAAACTGAAAGATGCATCTTTTATTGCATAACCATAAAGTGATTTAATTTCAACTATTTTTCTGAAGTTAACCTCCTGTATTCCAGTTTCCACTGTTAAAATACACACATTTAAACAGTTACAATATTGCAGGTACAATTCTGTTCTATTCCGATACGGCACACTGTGGTTATAGTTCAAACAGCACAAGCACTTTATAAAATACCTTTTTAACACACGTCTTTATAGACCAGTTTGATATACACATGGCATATAGTTCTAATACAGTTGATATACAAGCACCTTATATAAATCATGTTGATATTCACAAATGACTTATAATTGTTTACAAAATTCCAGATAGCTGGGATGGCAGTATCTCCCTTTGTCACACTGTGCATGACAAGAGTCAAGTTTTTAAAACAGCTATGAGCCAATAGGGCTTTGTTTCCTGCAATTCATTATTTTTTTTCATGATTTACCAACTTATATTGCACAGAAAGGAAAAGACATTGTGCAAATTCACAAAATACGCTTGCAAAAAGTATAACCACATTATATTTTAGACAACCTTGCTTGTTTTCTAGCAAAACCTTAGCATTAGCTATTAAGACTTCCTTTATGTGAAAAGTATTGTTTGACTTACTGCTACATTTTAAAATTGGAGAAAAAGCCAGAAAGTACTTGTGTTGTGCACGTGTGTGTGTGTGTGTGTGTGTGTGTGTGTGTGTGTGTGTGTGTGTGTGTGTGTGTGTGTGTGTGTGTGTGTGTGTGTGTGCCCTTAATTACCTAACTGATCTAGCCATTGAGATCCTTTTTTCTGTATTGCATGATACCATTTATGTATTTTATTTACTGATTTGAGTAAATCTACATTTTATTTTTTGCTTTGACTAATCTGTCTGGCATGGTGTACTGACTGTCTTGGATTTAAGTAATAATTTGATCTAAGTGAGAATTAGACTAATTACTGCATACCCTGAATAGCTTAGAGCACTTGTGCTTCATTCTTCATTTGTTTTTCATTGGTCATTTTGTTCTTGTGGTGAATTCTTACTGCACAGAGCTGTGCTTAGCGCAACACCCTAGTAATTGCATTTACATAGTGCATATTGCATGCAAGTTAATTCTCTCCTCTTATACTATTTAAAAGGTACCATCTCTTAATTCCTGTGAGTAATCCATATGCTCTCTCTATAAACATCTTTTGTTGTACTGCTCTGAGCTGTACAAAGCTGTGTTGAGTTTTGCGTTGACTTGACCAGATTTCCGTGATCCTTCTGTTAGCTGCATGGTTCTGCATTTCTCCAGTCCATTACTCTAATGTTATGTATTTTCCCCCTGTCCCTTTTTAGCTCCTCGTTAATCTTCATCACACAGGAGCACTGATCATTATGGGGAAACAGTAAATTGATTCTACTTTTACTGCCAGCTTTTCCGCACTGAGTAGAAGTGGCTCCACTTTGTGATTTTTGATTGGCTCATATGCTGGCATATGAGCCAACCAAATGCCAGTTGCTTAAGAGTGCTTGTTATTTGAGTCCTGGATAATGGGGATTTTACTGTATTCATAGTTTGGTCTTCTCCTCAGTCAAATAAAAAGTCAGAGGACAAGTATCACGACATTTCAGAGAACAACTGTATGAGGTTCTCATGCTGACAACAGATGACATAATCATACTTGTCCTCACACATTAGATACCACCCAATATCACCCCATTATTACATTAGCTTTAGCTCTTTTTTAAGGTATTTTATGTTGCTGAATTCTAGTGTTATGTTAAAGTGTGCAAATTTCTGTTTCTTGTCAGAAAGACAGCTTCTCAAATTGTCACTATGAGTCGGGCAGATCAACAGAGACTATCACTTTTCAGTTTGCCTGTGAGACAAGGGTGAGTATCCATATGATATTGTTCACTCATAGTAAAACAAAATGTACTCAGGCAGTTAATTTCTCATAGAGAAGCTAACAAACATTTTGCATTCTGTAGCTGTGTGTGTGTGTGTGTGTGTGGGGGCTATATATGGGGGAATGTCATTTGATTGACAGCAAAGGCACAGTTCTAACCAGTCTCACTACCTTTGTTACTTTTGTGTAAACGTTGCAAGCTAAGTACTGCCCTACGGAAAGGGCAACAATCAAATCAAGTCAAGGCTTCCTGAACAAGGATAATTCAGTCTTCTGCAGTTATAGCAGCATTCTTTACTAAACTGAATATCTTTATTCTGCAGTTTGTGTTGCAAAAAGCATCCTAGCAGTACTCGTCTTACTTGCTGTTGTTACAAGAAAGGAGACAGGTTTTCTGACTGTTATGCATACAAGCTAGATGGTATTGTTTACAAAATAGATAAAACAGAAAACCTTACATTGTTGATGAGATATCCCTTTGCTGAGTTGTCAAGCTAATTAATGCTCAAGAATTAATAATTTCAGTAAAGAATAGTAAAGTATGTATGAAGTATATATATGATCCAGTTACTCCATCCTGCACACTACCCCATAGGTCCACTGGTTTGGTGCTTGTCTTTATTCAAAACATATCTTCATCTTTTCCTTATTACTTATTTTGGTCTATCCCCATAAATGACAGTTTGCAGAGAGGTTGAAGACAATAAGCTATCAACAAGCTGGTTTCTGTACACCAGGGTTTGATTCCTTCAACCTCTATCTTTCTATTATGAGCAAGTCAGTTTACCAAACAATGTTGTGGGGCTGCCCTGAAATGGACATTTGTCTCCAGTCGACTTGCACAGTTAAGAAATAAAAGCACATAAATGTGTCTTTCAAAAAAGTCATCCCTCATTGTGAGCTGGAGGGTAATAATAAGTACTTCTTTGGCTATTTAGGTTTACAATATACTACCTTTGTTCCTGCTGTATAAATGGTGCAAGCCAGTAAGGAAGCCAGCTGCTAAATATTTGTATCCTGAAGTCCTGATTCTGGTAATCTCAACCCCCCACTTACATGATTTGCAAATTTGAGCAAATCATATTAATAGAGTAATTTTGGGTTCTTTCCAATAACAGGTGTATTGGCATGCTCAGTTATCAGATGAATAATTAAAATACTATGGCTGTACTTCTTTGCTGAGAGTTTTAAATAACAAAGTGAATACAATGTGCAATAAGTAAATGAGACCTTCAGAAGTTAGCAGTTCTAGTCTGCTATTGGTATTTATAATCCAAAGACTTCTTTTTCGTACCACTACAGCTGTCTGCTACCCTCTGCAAACATTTTGTCCCCCCTGTCCTCCAACATCTGTCTGACGTCTGACATGTCCCTTTTACCATGACCCATGGATAGTGAAATCCATAGGGAATGCAGACAGGAGATCAGGCTGTCCAGTTAAGGTGAGTGCCTGACAGCTTCAGAAGATGTCTGTGAATGTCTTACTCAATTCCCAAAGTGCATTATAAATGTAACCACCTGTGGACTACTTTCATTGTTTTCTACCAATTGCTGCTAATCATTGGCTCCCTCCGGGAAGCTGCAGCCCTCCACCCAAACTTCTCAGGGATTGAGTTTGTTAGCTGAACCTGTTCCCAGAGTCTTAGTCAGAGTTCCACCCTGCTATGCCATGGAGCTGGCAGTAATAAAAAGAGCTTATCAAAGGCTCTTTTCATAAGGAAAATAAATAAATAAATAAATAAGCAGTCTTAGGTGTCTGAATAACAAGTGTGCAACAGAACAAATTTAATTTCCACTGGATTCTTTATATTAACTTGTGAGAAATCTCAGGATCACAGATAAGTTGCAATAACAAAAATGGTGTTACTATTTTATGCCCATTCTGGTCAAATAGTTCATGACATTTTTATTTATTTTATTTTTATTTATTTATTTTATTTTGCTTTTGTTTACAGGATTTGTCCAACTGGGTTTAATCAAAAAACCTTTTCAAGGGAGGCTCGGGGAGAAAAGTTCCAACATATCACAGATATTTTTAACAGTCATTCAGTAAAGTACATGACAGACATTAAGTAATATACATTAACTGTTGCATATGCATTTCCTAATTAGATTACATTCATATGAAAATAGAGGTAACTATTACAGTATAAAAGATACATATGCATTAGTAGATGTTGAACTTTGAGCATTTGAAGAGGTGTATAAGTGGGTTTGTCAGATAATAGATCGTGATTGGTGCTTAGAAATTCAAAGAAATGTAGGTGAGACAAGGAACTATGTAGGACAGAAAATGTTAATACTGGAGTTAAGAGGCGGTGTATAAACAGGGTACAGAGACAATTATATATATGCGGCTATCATAAGGTTTATATTAGAAGTATGCAGGGGTGATACCTCTCATCCATCCATCCATCCACAGCCCCTTTTTCACCATCCTCTTACGGCTATAATCAAGGACAAAACCAAAATAATTAATAAAAGATGCAAAATCAGGGACACTTTTTAACTATTACCATTCTTGCTTAGAAGTCTCACAGAATAAGGATACTTATATTAAGATGTACAAAACTGGCAACTGTTATATCTCTAGCATTTCTTTAGCGACTGAAACCTTACTATTCTGTCAAAAAATCAGAAATTTCGTGTAGGGTATTGGAAAATTCTGAGGTAAAATCAGAGACAACTCTGGAAATTAGGGATAACTAAGAGGTATGCTTGAACTGATGGCATAATGACATAAATTAAATGAAATGTAACAGCAGTAGCAGTTCAGTAGTAACACAGTGTTCTAAAATGTGTTGCTGGATCAGTTTTAATGAAAAAGAAAATATATATATAAACGCTAGATGGCAGTATAACTCCATCATATCACCAAAAGTGCAATTTCCATTTTACATCAAGAGCGTATGGACTACAAGGAACGCCTTGTGTTCACTGATGATCATGCTTATTATTATATAGTAATGAAATATAGTGTTAGTGAAATCTGGTCATGTTACTGGACCTGCATTATCTTGACACGGTGAATGAAATGATGTGTGAAATTTTGCTTTATAGTCTGCCTTCATACAGGCATTTCCATTGAGAAGGCATTTAACCCGCACTCTCTTTAGACAAACATTGTAACTGAAACAGCATTTGTGAACTGCTGCTGTCTTCAGCCGCTGAATGTTTAATGACTGAAGGCTTACTACCAGTGAGTGCACCATATTTATTCTGTGACTGACTGAATATTTATTACATTACCATTTACCTGTATCAGAACGAATGAGAATGCAGAAAGCTCATGAATTTCTGATTCTGATTGACAAAATAAAAATTACAGTGTGTCACAAAAAATGAACAATGTTCGGTATTCCACTGTTTCAGTAACACGCAGTTTAAAACAATATGACGATTGTGTGTAAGAACATTGTATGATGTATACTGACCTAAATGGAAACCAGGGGAAAGTTGTTTGAATAGGTAAATCACAAATGAATATATTCTGCCACCATAATTAGTGCTGATCTAAAGGCTTTTAACAGAGTTATCTGTAACATTACAAATAACCCCAGGAAAGCTGGAAATATGAGCAGTAACTAAGGGAATATGGAGGTCTGGACTGAGCAAATGAAACTAGAGAGGTGATTGTGTATTAGCAGGTTAGAGACAACAAACATGCATGGCGATGGGTGTGCAGGGGAAAACAGCACTGAAACAAATGCAAAATGTATGTTTTGGTGGCTAATAACTACTCATCAGGTTTGTTCATTTCCTATATTACAGGATATACCTGAAATATATTCATTAGTTTCTTTTCTCCTTTACCTACAAACTACTGCCTTAAATCCTTCTCAGTCACGTTTGAATTTTGTTAAGGTATTTCACTTTGCTACCAGTTCAGGAAAGCCATTCAAATTAACCAACGCTATTTCTTTAAAAGACAGCTTCATCATGTTTTCTCTGAATCATCCAGCTTGTTTTTCCAGATGGTACCACATTTTTCTCATACATCTCTGTTTCTGAAAGATGGCACAACCTTGGAGGAGATACTTAACATTTCTTTCATTTCCCATCCCCTGCCTTCTTTCTTTGAAGACTATTGATGATAAGACCTTCTGGCCTCACATTATGTGGCTTCAGATGCACACTTTGTTAATAGATTGGATACTGTTCTCTGACATTTGTTCAACTGCCTCTGTGCTGTCTTTGTTCATGTGGAGATATGGTCTCCAGAAATGTACACAGTGCATCAGATATTAGTTAGTTTCCTGTATGTATTTGTTAACTAGGTAACTGAACTGGTCCTTTGCAGAGTTTTGCAGTCGTGACCCTGGTCAAAATAGCAAAGTTAAATGTAACACACACACACACACACACACACACACACACACACACACACACACACACACACACACACACACACACACACACACACACACACACACACACTCACACACACACACATATATATATATATATATATATATATATATATATATATATATATATATATATAGATATATGTATATATATATATATATATATATATAGATATATAGATATATAGATATATACACACGCATTTGGTTGGCCGGTAGATGGCCGATCGGAAAATGTTCGAACGCATGTCTGCGAGTTCGCATAAATGTGAACACACAGTGAGCAAAACGCAAAATCCCCCCCCCCCTTTGTGACCCATGGTAGTGCTTGTTTACGTGGTAGAGTGGTTGGAATTGTCGAATTCTGTGTTTTGCTCGACATTCCGACCGTTCGCCACAGGGAGATTTGACATTGCAAGTCGGTGTTGTACCTGATTGACAGAAGGTTGTTCGGTCAAATGTATGTATACCATAGATATATATATATATATATATATATATATATATATATATATATATATATATATATATATATATATATATATATATATATATATATATGTATATCCCACTCACACACCAAAATCATGTGCTCTTTAAATATTTAACTGTCTATAGCAAAGAATATTTTGTAGGGTCCTCAAACAATCACTGGTGTGAGAGATTGTATAATTTCCAAATAGCTACAGTGTGTTCATATAAAAAAAGTAAGTTTAATAATAAAATACATCCTTCAAACATTATGCCTTGTAAGAAAACATACCACCGCAACTTCAAATAGGGCTGTTTATATTGTACATGATGCATACAGCAACAGTATGCAATATCACAGAACAACTGTCAGACAGCATTATACAAAGGAATGCAAGAAATACAAGGATACAACCTTGCAGCAATGCAGCAATAGCTCTGATGAAGAAAGGACTCTGAATATATATCTATATCTATATATCTATATCTATATATATATATATATATATATATATATATATATATATATATATATATTTAATTCAACTAAACAAGGTGAAGGACTCTGAATATATATAATTCAACTAAACAAGGCGAAGCACTAATATAAAAATAATGTTTTGTATAAATCACTCCTAAGAGTTTACCTGGTTGTTCAGGATTTTGGAACTTATGTGGACAGTGACCTATGTTTTGGCCAAAATGTCTCCATTGTTGCATGAAAGTCCTATATTTTAGAGCTTATAAACAAAGGGATTGTTTCTAGATCTAGGGATGTCATTCTTCCCCTTTGCTCAGCCCTCATTAGGTCAATCATTGAATATAATGCCCCTTATGGCATGTATCTGTCAAGAAAAATGCAACAACTGGAATGCCCACCTAGATACCATACTAAAAGAATACAAGGACTAAGCAACATGTCCTACATGGACCAAATCAAAGCCATATAAGTATAGTCAGTATCCTACATGCTGCTAAGAGGTGACTTGTGTCTGCCATACAAGGCATCCTCCAATCTAATACTGATGGATTTACTGTACTTCAGAAAGTCAAATGGCATCAGAAATACTTGGTCTAGGAATCCAAGCCTCTTCTACAACACCAACAGCATGGTTTGGAGGGATAGATGTATCTTGCAGAAGATATCACCACTTTGGAACAGACTCCCCATTCATAGTTTCATAGTTCATAGTTTAGTACAAGGCTATCTGCCCTGGGGCATTTGCAAGCCTAGCCCTAGAGATGTGGCTTCCGCCACCCCATGTAGTGATACTAAGGTGTATAGAATAAATTTAGAATACTGTGCCTTTGTCTAGTAGTGACACATTGAAGACCACCTTACTTATTAAAATTAGTTTACTGTGCCTCTGTCAAGTAGCGACACAGGGGTGACCCCCGGGGTAAACCTACGATCTCCCATCCACTCGTCAAGATTTCTCTTGAAGAGAGTCATTAAGGGGCTCTGCCTAACATGGACTGGGATTCTGTTCCAGAGTATGGGAAGCCTCTGAGTTATGAATCTGTCCCTCCAGCATGTTCTATTCATGTTTGTACTGAGGTTTAAATCTTAGGCTCTCGTGGTTCTTATGGATTTGGATTTTTTGAGGTGGAGCATGTCCATCAATTCCTGGTTGGACATGGCCTTGTACATCAGGCACAGATCACCTCTGAGCAGGCGGCATGCTACTGAATAGAGCTGGAGTTTCTTTAGCCTGGCAGCATATGACATATGTTGGAGACCCTTGATCCTCTTGGTGAGGTACTTCTGGGGTCTCTCCAGCTGTTGTAAGTGCCGGGTGAGGTACATACCAAATGGGGCATTGTACTCAATCATGGGCCTGATAAGGGAGGAGTACAGGGGCACGATGACCTCCTTTGATCTGGATGTGAACCCCTTCATGATAAGGTGGGCAAGGTAGAAAGTCTTTCTAACCACTTTGGCAACGTGGGTGTCAAATGAGAGGTCACTATCAACTTGGGTCCCCAGGTCTCTGATTACTTTTTCGGTACTCAGTGGGTTACTGTCTATGTGATAATTTGTGGGTACTTTGTTTTTCCCAAAGGGGATGACTATACATTTCTTGGCATTCAGTTTAAGGCCATGATTCCGGCACCAGTTGTCCATTTCGGTGAGGCCTTTCTGTAGGATGTATGTGTCAGTTGGTGTATCGACTACGGCGCCTAGTTTGCAGTCATCTGCGAACTTTGTCAGCCACAAC
Source organism: Protopterus annectens (assembly GCF_019279795.1). Taxonomy (NCBI): domain Eukaryota; kingdom Metazoa; phylum Chordata; order Ceratodontiformes; family Protopteridae; genus Protopterus; species Protopterus annectens. Next base: position 620,085,478 of record NC_056730.1, read on the forward strand.
CCTCCCATGTTTGCTTTCACATCTGAGAAGTAAATGCCGAACAAGAGGGGTCCGAGGACAGAGCCCTGTGGGACACTGCTTGTGACTGGCTTTGAGTCTGACATGGCTCCCGCAATCTTGACTTTATGGGTTCTGTTCTTTAGCCAGTTTGCAACCCATCTTGTGACATATGGATTTACATTTAAGCTGTTTAGCTTATCTATGACCCCCGAGTGGGGTATTGTGTCAAAGGCTTTAGCCAAGTCCAGGTAGGACTATCTAAATATTTATTTCTCATATTTGCATTGGGGTACCTTGCCAATGGCCACATATTTGGCCATTGGCATGCTGCCTGACACATATGCACCCTTTATTTGGAGCTGACATGGCTCCATTGTGTTTTTTGCAGAAACATACTCAGTTGTCAACTGAGTACATTTCTGCAGCTAAAACGGCTCTTACACGGGGTGCTTTGGGCTTCCTGGATCGCTAATCTACTTCATTTGCATGCTATTCGGCTGCAAGTGAGGTGATTAGCTTATCCACGCCCACTCCATGTAAGAGACGTTTTAGCTGGTCTCTTACACAGACTTTGGGCTGTTCCTGGATCGCGAAGGCTGCATGGAGTCTTACACTACTCTTAGACTCTGTGCAAGCCTTCGTGAATCCTGCCCATTGTCTTTTGACACAGGGACATCTGGCCAACAGGCGCAAAGTCTGGTACTTGAATATCTGCAGCCCCTGTTACTGTGTTGTATATGTCATGCTGTCAGCGTTCTGTTGTCTGCATACATGACTGTGTTGTCTTTCTCAGTACTTTCTCACTGTAGGTTCTGCAGTACAACATACAAACTTACAACTGTGGGTGTCTGTCACTTGTGTACTAGTACCTATCTTTCATACACATCCTTGCTGTTACTCCTGTTGTTGTCCTTCATTAACACTGTCTCCTTCTACCCATTCATAGTGCAGACTGCATCATTATCCAGTGCACAAACAAGTGGTATGTTTATGTAAGACCTACTGTATGTTTTAACACTGTTTTGAAAGGTTTATGCTGGCAATGATATGATTAATAATGCTGACATTTTTCCCTACTATAGTTGACGTGCATCCCTCTTCTAGTGCACCATCTTCCCAGGAGGACTTGTCAGGTGTGTGCTATTATTGTATTCATCACATATGTTGGCTATGTAATCTAATTGTCAACTCCCTGATATGTAGATTCCATGACCTGTACACAGACAAGACTTAATGGTACGTCAGTATTGTCTGTAACATATGTTGGCTATGTAACCTAATTGTCAACTCCCTGATATATAGATTCCATGCAGGGCTGGTGTAAGCATTTTGGGGGCCCCCAGCAAATGTCAAGTTGGGGACCCCCTGGGCACTTTCAGTCTAAGTATCACTCTGTCACTGCCACCACTTCTATCCATCTTTTTAGTTCATGCTGCAGACTTTTAAGAGTAGTACACACAGACTGACCTGTAGCTACAATGATCTTATTACAACAGGCATACATACCACACTGTGTTGGCCCATCTCACAAAGGGACATTTTACAGTTACTGGCATGTAGGTGTAACAAGGATACATTACAACAACTTTATGTACAGGGGAGAACTAATGTGCAATGGAACCCTAGGCACTGCTTACTGTTTCAGCCCCCGTCAAAAAAAAAAAAAAAAAAAAAAAAAAAAACACACTCACCAGAGTTTCCCCCATGTTGGGCTTCCCACTTATGCACAATACTTTTTTTTCTGCCATTTCTCACATTTTACCTTTTTTCTTCAGCTTTTTCATGAAGCCATAACTTTATATATGCTCTAAAGTGCTTTTTAAGTTTACTTTTTTTTCACCCAATGATGGCTTGAACAGAAATGATGATTAAGGAAAGAAATTCAATGTTGCTGTTCAGCTTTAGTTTTCCTTCCGTATTTTCAATATACTTTCTTGACCAAGACAGCACAGTAATAACCATTTAGGAAATAACTCAATTAAGCCGGTGCCCCCAGAAGCTAGAGCATTTCCCAACCTTTTAATCCAAAAGTGGCCTAAACAAAAATCGTGAGTAAGAAAAAAGAATTTCAGTCTTATTTTTTTTCTTTCAATGAAGACAAGTTGTATCCAAGGCTTAAAATTCAAAGCTGACAAAAATAGTAGCTCAAAATAAATTAACAAGTCAGTTGTTGTGAGGGTACACAGATCATGTATGGGAATACTGCCTGCCTCCCTAATCCTCCCAAAAAGACAGTCACTGCCTATGCAACCCTGTGGTGTTAGGTTGGGATAAAAGCAGAGATTCAAATGGCCACAGTCATATATTTCAAGTGACTTCTGAAATACATATACATAGCATGCCTACTTACTCCTCGATCCTAACCCCCAAAGGCAACCAGCCGTATATGTGCCTGATGTTTGATTGTGAGGAAAGTGAAAATAAATAATGACTGCAATAATGTATTCTATTTTGCTGCTACCAGGCAGTACACTGCCCCTACAGGAGCTAAAGTAACTTTCTTTGTATACCTCTGAGGTCTGTTAGAAAAGTTAAGGAAATGATGACTACACAATCCCTAGGACCCTCATAACCTATGGTAAATTTCTGTACACAAGCATCTGAGCAGGGATGTTTTAGAATGTCTGTGGTTGAGGACAAAGGCGATTATCAGTTTTATCCTAACAGGGTCATATCATAACTCCATTCAGGCTAAAGAGTTGTTGTTGTATCTTTCGGCTTTTCCCGGTTAGGGGTCACCACAACAGAACTCCGGTCTGCTAATGATTGGCAGCAGATTTTTACATACAGAGTTGCCAGCACTGACACACAACCTTCAAACTACACAAGATCAGTGACTGTGTTTAGCAGTCATCAAACAGCAACAGAGATAAGTCACTTTTATTTTCCTCAGTGAGGAGTAAATTAATACCTATCACTATCCATGATTTCACAGATATTCCTGATTTTGTCTCATAATTTTGCTCTGTCACAATAAATCCAGCCATCAGATTTTTATACTTATTGTCTAAAAATGCATGTTGATGCAAAATATGTTATTATAGTAACTTTTTAAATGAATTAGAGTAATATATAAAATGTGTTCCTCATTTTGAGACTTTATTATGCTATTATTTTTATCACTGAACAGACTTCTTCAGCAAAGATTTTGAGAGTTACAGTATCAGTTGTTCTGCCAGTATGTATAAAAGCCTTGAAAGAGAAACCATTTCTGAAGACTAGAAACATCAGCTCTTCTTAAACTCTGCAGTTTGCAATGAGATCAGTCACCCTGGGCTGCTGATCTCTGTAGTGCTTAGTTTGCTTATGTTCATTACAGCTTTGTCCTAACAGGGTTATATCACAGTCCTGTTCAGGTTAAAGAGTGTAATCAAAACTTAATACATTTTTTCTCCTCATTTTTCCCACACCAACAGCAGTTTTGTGGGGCCCCCACACAGTTATTGATGATTAAGGGCCCCCCTCAAGCCACAGTTATTACAGGTACCTAAAACTGGCTATGTTGTTAATTTTAGTGAAGAGGATGTCCACCATCAGGGCTTAACCTAGGCTGGGGCATTATGTCATTGGTAAAATATTTAATGAAATTGTAAAGCTTGTTACTTGACAAAATACTGTTACTGTAACTAAAGATGTTTGAATAAAAGGTAATAAAACAAATGAATACAGTAATGTACTTTTTCCTGTTGATGCTACTAGTAGTTTTAGACTTTTATGAAAATGTTGTGTACTACAGTCTGTCTGTTAAATACACACCCTCTGTACAACTATGTTTGTAAAATTATGTCTTACTGTGGAGCTTTTCTCCCCGGGCCTCTACTGAAAATGGACATTAATCCAGCTAGACTAGCCCGGTCAACAAATGTAAAATAAAATAAAAATAAAAAATAAAAAAAATTGAAGGAGCTTAATATGAGTTATTATTACTTACCTGCTTTATTAAGTGTACAAGATTGCTGTAATAGCTTTTGTTGGTTTGACAGACATGTAACAAAATATCAAGTTAAGATAACTTGCTGTGGTTGGGGGCCTCCCCAGGACCAGGGGGCCCCCAGTGACCGCAGGGTGCGCTGGTGCCTAAAACCGGCTATGATTCCATGACTTGTACACAGACAAGACTTAATGGTAAGTCAGTATTGTCTGTAACATCGCAGTGAGATATATGTGTCATATGTCTTAATGATATCCAGCATGTGATGTAAGCACATATCTGTATCATCTGTCTCTTCTTTTAGCACATCAGCTATCCTCCATAAGCCCATCCAGTGATCACGATATGGGATCTGATGTGTCTGAGTATGGTGGCATGGCACCTGGTATACAGGACAGTGATAGGCCAGTGAGTTCCCATATGAAAGAGCAACGGATGACACAGTGTGAAACTGAAGAGAATGTGTCACAGGAAGATTCTCTGGAACTTTCTGTTGAATGCCTGCAGAAAATGGGGAACAGTTTAGAAGAATATGATCTAAGAGAAGAGTTGCTTGATTTAATAGAGATGGACAGACATATTAAGATCAATGAAGAAAATAGACTACAAAAAGTCAATAAAACCCCAAAAATGAGAAGTCTAATAAAACAAATGAATACAGTAATTAGGACTGTTTATAGAATTTCAAGCAATATAACAGAAGTAAACAGGACGTATTTCTGTGCAGCTAAATTAATAACAAATAATATTAAATAGTGAAAACCATAAAGTAATTAAGACAAAAAGTGTCACAGTACAGAAGAGAGAACAGATCAACAAAAATACTCATAAAAAAAATGTCATAAAAGCAACATGCAGTATCAGAACAGATCAGGATCTATCTTGCACTATCACAAATAATAAACTAAAAATATCAGGCACAGGCAAAAAATCTTAGAAGATATGCAGATAAATATAAAGGAAAAGTACAAAATAAGCAAGTTACTGATGGCCCAAAAAAGTTTTATAGAGAAATGGGAAACAAGGCAAAATAATTGGAACACTACCAAAAAAAAAAAAGAAAAAATAAATACATTTTTGAGAAATATCTATAAAGATCCTGTGGAACATAATAAAGATGTTGAATATATAGAAGTAAAAGAAAGAAAGAATGATAAGTTCAAATGAGTTGGATATGAAATGGGATGAAGCAATGGCAAGACAAATTGAAAGAAAGTTAAGAAAAGCTCTTAACGGGAAAACTGCAGGCCCAGATGTAGTACCTAACTTCTGGATTAAAATAAAAATAAATAAATAAATAAATAAATTCCACAGATTTGTCATTTTGGAATTAGTCATCAAAAATTCATGAGAATGTGTTTTTTTCCGATAAAGATAAAAGTTTAATTGTTAAGCCTGTGGGAATATCTACATCTTCTCTTTACTGGAATGTTTATACTTGGAAATATCTTCGTAGAGTTTTTTTTCTGACCTATCTAGCTAATGTACTATGTAGCTAATGTACTGTAATCCACTTGACTATTACTATATATTTTATTGTTTACTCACTGCAGATGCTTGGAGCTTTTCTCCCCGGGCCTCTTCTGAAAATGGACATGTACCCAGTTAGACTAGCCCGGTCAACAAATGTAAAATAAATAAAAATAAATAAAAGTATTAACATTGTTACACGAAAATTTAGCCATGAGTAAGAACTAGTTATGCCTGCACCCCAAAGAGTTCCCAATCTGGTTAACAAGAAGAAAACCAATACTTCTGCTTAAGAGCGAACCTGCAAGCTATCCTAAAGATAACTTGCCTTCCAACAAGGTATAAAATATGCACTGGAATTGATGCTGACAGAGTTTATAGTCATTTAGAAGAAAACTCAATCATGGCAATAGAACAAAGGGGTTACAAAAGAAAGTCACATGGAACAAAGGATAATTTGTTGTTAAATAAAGTCATAATGGAGAACTGTTAAAGGGAAGAATCTAAGTACAGCATGGAGAGACTACAAAAAACATTTGACATTATCCCACATTTATGGATAAAAGAGTGCTTAAAATGTATGATACATGCTACACTGATCAATTGCATTACAGTGACCATAAAACAGTGGCAAACCACTTTGCAGTTAAGCCATGATAAAGGACAAATTATTATTACAAGGATAAAAATTCAAATGGGATTATTCCAGGGTGATTCTGTCACAGCTGGTCTTTTGTCTTGCCCATAACCCATTAAGCTGTCTACTTAACAAATTAGGTCAGGGCTACAATTTGGCTCCCAGAAAACAACAAAGTATAAAGACTTCTCATCTTCTTTTAGTGGATGGCTTAAAACTGTGTAGTTCTTCAGATGAAGAACTGAAAGTACAACTGCAGGTGGTCAAAACTTTTTCAAATGATATAAGAATATCATTTTGTTTTGATAAATGTGCAAAAGTAACCTTTAAAGCTGGGAAGCTGCAGCACCAAGAAAACATCAGCCAGACTGGAATGTCATATAAAAGAACTTGAGCAAGAGGGAGTGTACAAATATTTGGGAATTGATGAAGGATCAACAACAGAACATGAACAAATGTAACTAAAACTTAGTAAGTAATATTTTAGTAGACTAAAATTAATACTGAAAACAGCACTGACATCTAGGAACAAAGTCCAAGCTATAAACTAATTTGCTCTTCCTCTCCTAACTTACAGTTTTGGCATGACTTACTGGCCCTAAAAGTTGTTGGATCGGTTGGACAGGAAAACACGAAGAATGCTTCATGAATATCAAATGATTTATAAAAATCAGTGTATACCAAGATTATAAATTCCCCATTCTGAAGGAAGTATGGGCCTCCTTGAAATTGATTACATGTATAGATCTGCAATCATAGTACTGCATATATATCTGCTGGCCTCATAAGACCCTGACATAGTGAAAGTTTTAAAACATGAAGAGAAAAAAATCTAAGAGGACTTCCCTGCTTAGTTTAGCAGAAGCATATCGGCATCAAGTGGGAATGGAAATCAAACCAGAAGTAGATAAAAATCAGGCAGCAAATAACTGTGGCAAAAAAACAAAAACAAAACAAAGGATATAAGGTGAAAGATGAGATGAGAAAGTAATGCGGAAAATGCATAAATCTAGGTGTAAGTATATAAAACTCTTGGAACAATCTCATGTTAATCAGGATCAATCACAGGAATGGTTAAATAGAGGTGAATTTAAAACAAAAGACAAGAGGTTAATATTGGCAGCCCAAGACAGTGAGTCATGCATAAGCTGATTTACAAAGTCCATTGAACATGTGGAAGAAACAGACAAATGTAAGATTTGTAAAAAGAAATCAGAAACAGTTGCACAACTCATTGCTGGTTGTGATATACTAATAGCAGAAGGACTGTATTACTGAAAGTCATAATAATGTGGCAAGACTGAGCCACAAAGCATTGTAGAAAATGATGAAGTTTATATTACATGTGATCACCCATTATCAACAGTTAAAAAAATAGACGTGAGAAAACCTGATATACTAGTCCATGAAAAGAAGACAAAATTATCATTGATCATTAAATTGCTACACCTGGTGACTATAGTTTCTTATGTACAGAGACACAAGTTCATAATATACCAGGATTTGCAGGCAGAAATGAGGGTGATGTGGAAGAAGGCTACCCAGACAGTTCCAATAGTAGTAGGAGCAATGGGTCTTATAAAAAAGAACTTGGATATTTTATCCATTTATGTAACTCCATATAAGCTGCAGAAGAAGTTAATACTGGGCACATTGTGGGTGTTGCAAAAAGCACCTCTGGCCAACATCAAAGATTGAAACAATACTAATTTCATGAACTGTAATCATACTTTGACTTAGGAATGAGATCCAGTCCCATCATGGTATTAGAAACCCCAAAGACTTGGAGAGATAAAAAAGAGACGGTGACATTGTGATACAGTCTGGACAAGATAGGGATACAAATGTGGATGCAGCCATAGCCTTAAATGTGGAGGGAAACTTGTCTGGCCATTCTGGCAATGAGGAGACACTGGATGGTGGACAGGGTGATGCCAGTGAGAAACAGACACAAGGTGAGACTGCTGCTGCTGATGTTGACAGTTCCTCACAATATGATTTTTACTGGCCATCACAGTAGACGTAACACATGCAGCTGGTGTGCATGGCCAGGTGTCTGAGGGTGTTTTCCTACTCCTACAGGCAAAGGAATGTTCCCAGCAACATCATGGATCTGACATCTGTGCACTTGACCATGCACCCTGAGTGTGCTGTGTGAAGATGTGAGGTACTGCCAGCTATGCCAGGACAAGTAGGGCAATAGATGTGTAACATATGCCAGCATAGCTAGCTGGAATTTTGCAAAGAATTATATGTCATTTGCATATTAAATAATTTGTACATATGCTTGTGCTGAAAATGTATTTGTAAAGTTGCTTGTGTTAAAAATGTATCAGCAGTGTGTTCTACTGAACAGAAAAGAAATACACATTGATATCACTGTACTGTTCTAAATAGGATACTGGAAGGGAAGAGTTTAATGTCAGTCCAGCTAACTTTGAAAAATAGTATGAAATTAAGTTACTTAATCTAGGCCATAAAGATTGTATCTTACACTTCTGATTGCAGCCAGAGACGAAATGTCTGTGCCAGAGAATGGTTTATTAGCTCCTGTAGGAAGAGCGGAACACTGACAGCTTCTATCCAAGGGGGTAGTATGGGAACCAGAAGTCATATGACCAGATGCTTGTAGTGTCATTCTGTAAGCCAGCTCTGTAATGATATTTTAATACTAGATGAGACTGGAGTCTCAGAGCACTCTGTTTTTGGAAACTGACAAGGAAGGATCCTTCACCTATTTCATCTTGCCTTGTTCTAGATAAGTGACCAGGGAATAGCAATTCTTTAGATCAGGCAGAAAAATATAGTGAGATTAGTTAAGTACTGTTTTTTTATGTATCTGTGTGAATCTATTCATCTGTATGTTTTAATATTTCCTGTGATTAAAACTCTGGTGTTTATTGTATATAGAATCTTCAAACATTGGAAATGTCGAACGTCATATGGTTGAGACCATATGATCGACATTTCAAGTGTTCGAAGACTGACTTTTAATGGCGCCGTACGGTGCAGAATGGGAGAATTTCCCTTTTCTGCACTGAAGTGCAGTCTCGGAGTTGGTATATTTAAGTAGGGGGGTTGCTTGGGGGCTTGCCCCCCTGCTCGCACTGTTAAGGTGTGTTTTTCTTTTCTTTTTGTTTTTTTATTATATAGTTGAACTTCCAAATGTTGACCATATGGTTTCGACCATATGGTATTCGACATTTTGGACTTTCGAATATATAACATAGACCCGATATTTAGTATTGTCATGTTCTTTTATTATTTATTATTAAATATATTTAAACTTTTCATTGTGGCTGGTCCTTTAGATAATAGTTTAACCTTTGAGAGAACTCATATCTATTTGGTAACTCTGCGGCCACTCCTGAAAGTCTTACTGCATTGGACAAAACACTACAATTTGTACACATATTAATTTCACTCAGTATAATTGGGCACCATGGTAAGAGCCTCACAGTAGCTGGCTTTGGAATGTCTGGTGGCAGTAATAACTACCTTACAGTCTGGGCAGCAGGGGGCATAACTAGTAAATCTGTGCCAGCCTTTGCCAGGTGCATGTGTGTGTGTGTCTGTGAAAATCAAATCTCAAAGAGTAATTGTGCATGTGTCAGCTGTTTTGAGCAGAGACATGAACTGGTTTCATGGAGAGGGTGCTGGAGGACTTGGCTTGGACACTCAGCTTAAGACTTAACTGTAGTGCTGTGTCAGTGGGGAGTCTCATTGGGGCCTGTAAGAGAGAGAGAGAGAAAAGGAAATCCAGACTCTGGACTGAGTTTGTTTCCTGTGTGGTCTTAAATTGTGCTTGATGCAGACAGCTGCATCTGGAAATACTCTATGTATCTATTTTTGTTCCAAGTGAATATATTTTGATAAAGTTATACATTGTTTGCTAGAATGCTTTAAGTTAACACCTGAAGTTTACAGAAATAGTTTTGTGAGCATAGAAGCAAGGCAGATGAAAGTGTGTGATTATAATGCTCAGTTAAGCACTTATTTTCATTGGTGGGTGATTAGGTATCAGGTCACCACTTCTGAATGGCTGGCAGTCCTTTTGGTGAAGGAACAAGCCCTTAGCCCTTTGCCCGAGGACATAAGAATCTGGTTGGCAGACCAAGAGTGCAACTCTGAAAATGTGCTTGGGGAAAAAGTGGATGTCTACTTAGCAAGCAGGCCATCACTGCACAAGAAAGGGATACCCAGTGCTGCACATAGATATAAGGGAACCCATGGTGGGCAGCCTAAACCACGCCAAAGAATCTACCAGTAACAGGGAATACACTAGTTCAGGAATATAGCCAGGATCAAGGGTTAAATGTAACAAGTGGGGCCATGTATCATACAGATGTCCATGGAAGCAAGGTGGGGAACAAAAGGTGAGGATGCCAGCAAGTAGGAATAACAGTATGCTATTGGTAAGTTGTCTGGAGACAACAGGGGTGCAAAATTATTACCAGAGTTTATACCTGCTCTTAGTGGATGGAAAACAGGCCACTACTAAGCGAAAGACAGCCACTGACATAACCATTGTGAGGTCTGCAGTGGTTAAAGAGGAACAATACTTGTTTGGGCAGTCCACTCCATTCAGAACTTTAGGAGGGACCCCTTTCCAAATGTCTTTGGTCAGGGTTCACCTTGACAAGGAGGGTGGAAAATGAAGCAAGTGTGTAGGTGTGTTTGAGGATATTCCTGAAGATGTCTTGATAGGGAATGATTTTGATAATGCAGTACCTTGTGTGCATGCAGTTACATACAGTCAGGCTTAGAGACAGGCATGTACATTTGGTAGCCTGGGGGAGACCCAGACAACTGAAGCCCCCACAACTGAAGCCAGGGCTGGTGAGGTAGCTATTTCAGGGAGAAAGCTACCCTGTAGCAGTGATCCTGAAGTTGAGACACAGCTGCTGGTAGGTACTGATGTTCCCTTGGACAGAGTGACTGTAAGGGCAGAAATGAATGGTAGTACCCAGGCTGACAGTGAAGCACCATTGTCAGAATATACCAGACTTCCTGTGGAAACGGAGCTGGGAAGGGTCACAAAGATAAAGCTGAGATAGGCTCAGCTCTGAGACCCTACATTAAGAGGCTTAAGGAAGGTAGCTAGGGAGGCAGTTGATTCTCAAGGAAAAGGAGAGTCTGTACACTGGAACAATGGATTATTGTGTAGAGAGTGGACCCCTGAGGGAGCGTTAGAGTATAAGGTAATACAGCAGTTGGTAGTGCCTGGTGCCTACCACCTGGCACTTCTAGCCATAGCTCATGACATTCCTTTTGCACGTCATAAGGGTATAAAATGTACCAGGTGACATATTATGCAGAACATTTATTGGCCTGGGATTGCAAGGGATACAACAGGGGACTGCAGGACCTGTGAGCAGAGACAAAAAGTAGGCAGGGCAGAAGACAAGGATAAAGTTCCTTTGATGCCTTTGCCTGTGACTGAGGAGCCCTTTCAGAGGGTAGCTATGGATATTCTGGGGCCTTTGAGTACCCCAAGTTCCACAGGGAAGAAGCATATCCTGTTGGTAGTACATTATGCTACTAGACAACCTGAGGAGGTGGCTCTGTCCTCCATTGAGGCAAAGAATGTGGCAAATGCTTTGTTAGAGATTTACAGCAGGGTAGGTTTCCCGAGAGAAATACTGACTGACAGACATGCCAATTTCATGGCAGACCTGTTGACTTCTCTTTGGGAGCTTTGTGCGGTGAAACACCTAAAAACCACTCCTTACCACCCATATACTAATGGTCTAATGGTCTTGTGGAGAGGATAAACTCTACACTAAAGACCAAACTATGGGAATTTGCAGACCAGTTTAACAGATAGTGTGACAAATATTTGCCCCACCTGCTATTTGCATACAAAGCGGTACCCCAGAAATCCACAGATTTCTCACCCTTTGAGTTGCTGTATGGGCATAGGGTGAGGGGGCCTTTAAATCTGATTTGTAATGAGTGGGAGGGTGAGTGTGAATACTACAAGGAGTCTGTTGCAGTATATGTGCTAAACCTCAGGACAAAGCTTACGAAGCTCATGGGCTTGGCACAGGAGAACCTGCAGGAGTCCAATAGCAGAAAACAGTCTGGTATAATAGGAATGCTGGAGCCCAAGAGTATGCTGTTGGACAGCAGGTTATGGTTCTCATTTCTGTCAGATACAATAAGCTGCAGGCAGCTTGGGAGGGACCTTTCAAAGTGATAAGGATTGTCAGTGATGTTAACTACATGGCAAAACTGCTAGGCAGGGGCACAAATTGTACCATGTTAACATGATGAAGCCTTACCATGATAGGAAGGCCCTGGTGCTGAGCATTTGCAGTGGATGGCAGGAGGAGTCTGAGTGGGATCTGGTGACTGATTTCCTCAGTGAAGCTCAGACTGATACCTCAATGGAAGGGGTAGCAATGTCCCAGCAACTATCCCCTACCCAGGTTCTAAAAATTCAAACAGTGTTACAGGAATTTGGGGGCATGTTCAATGGGAAACCTGGTTGCACCCACCTGGTACAGCGCCATGTGGATACAGGATCCCAAAGGCCTATCAAGCAGACCCCTTACAGTGCATCTGAGTAAGTCAGACATACTCTAATGGAGGAGATACAGGAAACACTGGAATGGGGAGTAATCCAGTCCAGCAGTCTCTAGGGCTCCCCAGTGGTGCTGGTACCAAAGAAAGATGGCAGCACCAGGTTCTGTGTGGACTACGGAAAACTAAATAGTCATACAGAGTCAGATGCTTACCCCAAGCCTAGGGCAGATGAAGCCTTAGAGCAGCTGGGTGGGGCTAAGTACCTGACCTAGTGCTACTGGCAGGTTCCCATGACTCCCATCTCTAGAGAGAGGTCAGCCTTTGTCACTCCTTTCAGATTATATGAGTTCAGAAAGATGCCCTTTGGGATGAAAAATGCCCCAGCAACCTTCCAGAGTCTGGTTGATATATTCTAGCAGGAGTAGGAGATTATGTCTTTGCTTACCTGGATGATATTGCCATTTACAGCCATTCCTGGCATGAGCACCTTCAGCATGTCAGGGAGGTCCTGGGCAGACTATAAAGGGCATGGTTGACCATTAAGCCCAGTAAGTGTCAGGTGGGTATGGCAGATGTCTCCTGTCTTGGACATAAATTCAGGAGTGGTAAGATCAGGCCAGAACCAGCCAAAGTGGAAGCTATCCAGGTGTGTCCTACTCCTGTTACCAAAAAGCAGGTGAGGGCATTCTTGGGGACAGAGGGGTACTAGAGAAAATTAATTCCCAATTACAGTACAGTAGCTTCTCCCCTCACAGGCCTGATAAAGACAAACAGGCCAGACAAGGTAGTGTTGACTCCAGCCTGTGAGCAGGCATTCCAAAAGCTTAAAGGGTTTTCAAAGGACCTCCTGAGTTAGCCAGTCCAGATTACAGCAAAGAATTTATTCTGCAGGTGGATGCTTTGAAACACAGGGTGGGGGTTGTACTCAGCCAAGTTTCCTCAGAGGAAGAAGAGCACCCAGTGGTATATCTCAGTCATAGACTGCAACCTAGGGGGAATGTTATGCACCAGTAGAAAAAGCACGTCTAGCCATAGCATGGACACTGCAAAAACTTCAACCTTATCTCCATGGAAGAAAATTCACTGTAGATAACAGACCACAATCTCTTTACATGGCTACATCAAGCCAGCCAGAAAATTGCCAACTTATTAAGGTGCAGCCTACACTTGTAGACATATGATAGGACAGTGCAGCACCATAGTGGGGTCAGCACTGCCAATGCAGATGGGCTCTCAAGACAGGGTATGGGTGAATGTATTCCCAGACAGGCCCATTGCTCTCAAGCAACATTTTTCAAGGGGCACATGAAAAACTAGCTTGAGTCTTCAAAGGGAAAGAGATGTGAAGATGTGAGGTATTGCCAGCTATGCCAGGAGAAATAGAGCAGTGGATGTGTAACATACGTCAGCATAGATAAGTGGAATTTTTTAAAGAATTATATGTCATTTGTATATCAAACTGATTTGTACAGATGTTTGTGCTGAAAATGCATTTGCAAACTTGTTTGTGTTATAAATGTATCAACAGTGTGTCTTGCTGGACAGAAAATAAATATACATTTATATCAGACAGTACTGTTGTAAATAGGGAACTGGAAGAGAGGAGATGAATCTCAGTCCAGTTAATTTTGAACAATAGCAAGAAAATGAATTACTTAATCTAGGCCATAAAGATTGTGTCTTACAGTTCTGACTGCAGCCAGAGATGAAAAATCTGTACCAGAGAATGGTTTATTAGCTCCTGTAGGAAGAGTGGAAGCATTTATTGTTTTTTGACTTCCAGAAGGTGCAATAGATCTTAGCAAAGCTCTATGTGTGCGTATTATTGACACATATGTTCTAAATCCTGGCAGCTTCTAGCCAAGGGAACAGTATGTTAACCAGAAGTCATACGATCAGATGTGTGTGATGTCATTCTGTAAGTCAGCACTGTAATGTTATTTTAATACTAGATGAGACTGAAGTATCAGAACACTCTTTTTGGAACCTGACATGGAAGGACCCCCTTATCTACTTCATCTTGCCTTGTTCTAGTAAGTGACCATGGAACAGTAATTCTTTAGATCAGTCATGAAAATATAGTGATATTAAGTAGTGTTTTTTTCTACATCTGTATGAATCTATTCATCTGTGTTGTTTTAACATTTCCTGAGATTGAACTCTGGTGTTTATTGTAAATAGATATTTAGTATTTTCATGTTCTTTTATTATTTATTAAATATGTTTAAACTTTTCATTGCGGCTGGTCCTTTTGAGAATATTTTAACCTTTGAGAGTACTCATATGTATTTGTTGAATCTGCGGCCACTCCTGAAAGCCTTACTGCATTGGTCTAAACACTACCATTTGTACTAATATTAATTTCACTCAGTATAGTTGAGTACTCTTGTAAGCGTCTTAGAGTAGCTGGCTTTGGAGTGTCTGTTGGCAGTAGCTATCTTATAGTCTGGGCAGAAGGGGGCATAGCTAGTAAATCTATGCCAGCCTTTCCCTGGTGTGTGTGTGTGTGTGTGTGTGTGTGTGTGTGTGTGTGTGTGTGTGTGTGTGTGTGTGTGTGTGTGTGTGTAAATGCATGAAAATCAAATCTCAAAGACTGTATATGACAGCTGCTTGGAGCAGGGGCACAAAGCACTGGTTTCACAGAGAGGGTGCTGAAGGACTTGGCTTGGACAGTCAACTGAGGACTCAACTCTACAGCTGTGCCAGTGGGGAGTCTCGTTGGTCCCCTGGAGAGAGAGAGAAGTCCAGACTCTGGTCTGAGTGTGTTCCTTGTGTGCTCTTAAGGGACATTGTGCTTGATGCAGAGAGCTGCATCTGGAAATACTGTGTGCATCTATTTTTGTTCCAAGTGAATTTCCCTCTCCTGTGTCAGGATTCAGGCTCCTTGATTACTGTCCCAGAGAGGGGACATCACATGCTACTTAGTGCATACATGGTGAGGTAATGGTGTCACTGGTTGCTCAGAAAGAATGCATACTATCTGTGGCATGGTCTGTAGAATTCCTGTCATCTGCAGTTCTATAACAGTGCTACAATACAAGCAGGGTTCTGCATGTGCTGACTTTACTTAGCCAATTGCCACATGGGATAGGGAGGCCTCGTCTCAGCATCTCAGCAAAATGGACCTGGCCCTTCATGAATCAGTCTCTATGCTCCAACACAAACACACATCCACTGCTGGTCCATCTTCTGTGGTCCAGGCAGTCATGACCAGATAGTCAAGTTGCAGTCCTGCTCTTTCATCTCCACATGGTGGACTCACCCCCTCAGTCTCCTCTGTGGCGCAATCTGAGACAAGTATTTCCATACATGGTGGAGGCACAGCAGACCATGGTCTAAGCTGTCAGTGTGGGCACCCTAGACTGCATTAGAGTAGCACATACAGTTTATCTACAGTGTCCTGGACTGCTTTTCTCATCTTGTGGCAGTCATAATTTGTGCAGGACAGCAACAATGTCATCTCTCTGTGTTTGTTGACATGCCTGATGTCATGTGAGTCCAACAGTTCTACTAACCATAACTGACTAGATTTATTACATTATTTTATTCATACTGTACAGTGATATATTTTGCTTGGGATATTAACAGTCCTGCATTATGTCTTTAGTTGTTTATCTGTTTGCAGCTTATTACAGTGGAGACATAGGAGTGTTAGTTGTGACCAGAGCTGATGATCTCTGTTACAACAGATTTGTATATGTGCATAATTATATATGTTATGGTTATATTGTTATGTCTGATGCTCAGTGTGTATATCTAGTGGCTAATTGCCATTAGATGCAATCTGTGCTGCTCTGGTGGGGCAGCACCTGAACATCAGTGTTTAATCTGTGTACTCATGTACGTGTGGAAGTCATGACTCAAACTTGTGAGTCAGATGCTGCCATGTTGCCTGGGCCTGCACTTGTGGTTGTACCCTTC
The DNA here is from genome assembly GCF_019279795.1 of Protopterus annectens. Lineage (NCBI taxonomy): Eukaryota > Metazoa > Chordata > Ceratodontiformes > Protopteridae > Protopterus > Protopterus annectens. The sequence goes on from NC_056730.1 coordinate 620,101,965, forward strand.
GTTGCCTATGCCAGTGTCCTCTGCCTCATATGTCCTCCTGCTCCTCCTCTGATACCTGTGGGATCTCATCTTCAAACATCTGTGGTTTTTGGGGAAGCTCACCCACAAATGCAACTGGAAGACACAATGTACTTTAGTCAGTCTGTAGTGCAGCATCACATACACTGTTATTATCCATGCTGCCTTGTCAGGTGTATATTGCAGTTCACCCCCTGGATGTGTCCAGACATCTGAACCTAGCCTTCATACCACCAAACACATACTCTATGGTGTTTCTGGTTGTTGCATGCACTCTGTTGTAAGCCTCCTCTGCAGGATTGGGTGGTTTGTGATAAGGGATCATTAGCCACGTCTGAAGTGGATAACCACAGTCACCTGATTCAGGGAGTTAACACACATTTGGTCTGTATGGATATTGTTGGGAGGGTTATCCTTAGCTCACATCCTAGCTGTGTTCCTGTACTTATGCAGTAGCAGTCTATTTGCTAACTTACTTTGCTGGAATGCTGCCCTCAGTCCACTTTTTCTCCAAATGGCAGCATTATGGACACTTCTAAGGTATGCTGCCATGATGTTTGTTATGCTGCTATCTGCTGCAGAAACAAACAGGCAGTTCAGGGATGGCCAGCCCAACCTTTTCTGTTTATATATTACTCCACTTCAGCATGTACTGGTGTCTTGATAAGAGCATGTATGCAATCTATTGTACCAAGTACATGGGGGAAGCTTGCAATGCTGTACAACTGGTGCATTACAGTTCTCTGCTTGACAGGGGTGGATGGAACGTAGATGTACTCATCCACATTGTTGCCCATTGCTGCCAGGATATTTGCCAGGATACAGTTGGCAGCTGTCTGTCACACTCCCACAACATCCCCATGTGTCTCTGGAGTGTCCCATATGTAAGTACACAAAGACGGAGACACACATTGGTTTCAAGGGGGATGAAGTTTCCTTGCAGGGTATGCACAGATGTGTGGGGCACACATGATAGACAGCCTGCTCTAGCTGGTATCTGACAGTTATTTGCTGCTCTGACAACTGGTTTAGTTGCAGCCTTTCTCTGACTCTTTCTGGCTGCCTTCTAGGGAACACAATCACAGCCTCATTTATGGCTTGAATCACTGCAGCCTGTTGTAGTCCATGAACTGCTGGTTGCATTTTTATTTTTTTTTTTTTAGTAATGCTATAGAATACACCAGAGTTCATAGAAGTAGCTTCCATTCCTTGTGGGCTGTATAGCATATGCCGTGGATTTCAGAAACAGAGTCAACACTGCTGTCGCACTTAAGTTGTATTGAATGCCCCTGATGTGTTTTGGAATCAGATGGCAATGCACAAAATCTGTAATTATCCTACACTGAATAGCTAATACTCAGAGTGCTTTCAATGCATTTTCTGAAATCGTGTCCGCAGCTGGTGAGCTGAAGTCTTCCTTTGGAGTGCTGTGCTGTCTGCAAATACCTTCCATAAACTTTGTAGAATTTGACCCATTATTTTAATAGGATAGGTATTTTTATTTTTTATCTATCATTATTATTTTGCTTTGGTTTATTTGTAATGTTCCCTGAGTAGAAAGTTGTTTATCCAGGTATTTCCTTCTTTGATTTATTTTTTAGGATTCTGTCATTTGTATTCTGAGTACAGTAACTACTTGTTTTGTTAGCTGTGGGGGCCATTAACTTACATTTTGAGAACATGGTTATTAATATTTTATATACACACACGTGTATATATATATATTTTTTTTTTCTAGATAGATAGATGTATATAAGGGTCTACTTCAAAGGATCAAGATTTCAGAACATCGAATCTCTGATCATCACAGACCAGAGGATCAAAGTTCTGAAATATCGAACCTACAAAAAAAATCTAAATCGTGAAAATGTATGATTTCACATTTTTGCAGGAGGGCAAGCCCCCTGCACCCCCCACACTCCCTGTTACTTAAATATACCAACTCTGAGATCCCACTACATTGAAGAGAATGGTAAAGTTCTCATTCCACACTGCATGCAATCTCCATTCACAAGGTTTGATATTTCAAAACATTGATCCTCTGGTCTTCGATGATCAGAGGTTCAATGTTCTGAAATTTCAGTCCTTTGAAGGGGAGCCATATATATATATATATATATATATATATATATATATATAGATAGATAGATATGTGTGTGTGTGTGTGTGTGTGTGTATATATATATATATATATATATATATATATATATATATATATACAGCATGAAGTTATGGGAAAGAGTAGTGGAAGCTAGGTTAAGAAGGGAGGTGATGATTAGTGATCAGCAGTATAGTTTCCTGCCAGGAAAGAGCACTACAGATGTGATGTTTGCTTTGACAGTGTTGATGGAGAAGTACAGAGAATGTCAGAAGGAGTTGCATTGTGTCTTTGTGGATTTAGAGAAAGCATATGACAGGGTGCCTAGAGAGGAGTTGTAGTACTGTATGAGGAAGTCGGGAGAGTCAGAGAAGTATGTAAGAGTGGTACAAGATATGTATGAGGGTAGTGTGACAGCGGTGAGGTCTGCGGTGGGAGTGACGGATGCGTTTAAGGTGGAGGTGAGATTACATCAAGGTTCAGCTCTGAGCCCTTTTTTATTTGTAATGGTGATGGACAGGTTGACAGATGAGATCAGACAGGAGTCCCCGTGGACTATAATGTTTGCAGATGACATTGTGATCTGCAGTGAGAGTAGGGAACTGGTGGAGGAGACCCTGGAGAGGTGGAGATATGCTCCAGAGAGTAGAGGAATGAAGGTCAACAGGACTAAGACAGAATATATGTGTGTGAATGAGAGGGAGGATAGAGGAATGGTGAGGATGCTGGGAGTAGAGGTGGTGAAGGTAGATAAGTTTAAATACTTGGGATCAACAGTTCAGAGTAATTGTGAGTGTGGAAAAGAGGTGAAGAAGAGAGTACAGGCAGGATGGTGTTAGAAAAATATGTATTTAAATATATGTGAAATGCTAGTTTAAAAGCAAGGTAGTTTATAATGCATTTTATTCTATTAATCATATAACAGAAGGGATAAATTCATGTGTAAATGCAAGTAGCTTCTGAAACTGCAGTGTGCTTTGACCCCTGACCCTGGCAGCTGCCAGCTCAGCAAGCTTAATGTTTATGCTCTTCATAAGTGATTATCTGCTGGGTCAGGAAATTAAATGTGTAAATCTTCCGCTCCTTCCTGATAAGATAACTTGTCCTTGTAAATAATGAAATCTTCCTTTCCTGATGGAGTAACTTGCCCTTGTAAGATAAAAAACACAGCTGTGTGAGAAAGTGTAACAGAACAAAGACATGCATTAAAAGACTGAAGCTGCTATTGTATTCGAACTGATATGAGACCTTTAAGAAGTAACTTTACAGAAAGACATTATGACTGACCAGCTGGATAGCAAGGCCGTATTGTATCTAAAGGAAAAGTTTTTTTTTAAATGTACTGCATCAGCATTATTAGATGAATAGAATACTGTTAGTAAAAGTGATGTAGATGCCTTGTGACTAACCACGTCAGTAAGGTGGGCATAACTTGAATGCAAACACTATAAAATATTCTGTACTTCCTGCATCATGTCAGACAAAATTCTGTACTTGTATGGTTTTTTGCCTCCTGGTGTACACTAGTAAACTTTTGAATCTGAACCTCCTGTGTATTGAATTTTTGATTTTATTTAACAGTTTGGTCCTTTAGAGATGGAATTCCCTTGGTAAGCTGCAGATCAGAGTGTATCAGTGGTCGAATACTGCGCAGGAGAAGTTACCGAAATGGTTCTTCTTGAATGAAAAGACCTCCGACTGAATTGTCGTGTGTAAAAAGGCTGGCCACTTTCTGATCTGTGGCCGAAGAGCGGAATTTGAACGTTTTCAAAACCAGGAGCCTCAGGTAGGAAGAATTTGCCTTTTTTCTGTTTTAGATCAGGGACTAGGTTACAGTATATTGTTGTCAAGATTTGTTTTTGCAGATCAGGGACAAAAGGAAGTACTGTATATTTTGTCATAGATCAGGGTAACAGAATAAGGTAGACAGTTATTCTAGATAAACTGTAAACAGGAACTAAGAAATTGACATCACGTGATAAAAAAAGGGTTACGTAACATTTTCTTTGACATGGGTAATCAGTGCACTAAAACCTCGCGAGATCCGCCCCTAACCGAAGACGCAAAATACATGCAATTACAGCGTGCTGATAATGTTAGGTATTATACGAAATGGGTTAACAAATATGAATTTGATGGTAAACTAGATAAACTTTCACTAGTTAAACTCCTTAAACAGCTTAAATCTGATGCAGGAGGTCAGGCAAAAAAGCAACGCCAACTAGGCATACCTCAAGCACACAGGTGGATTGAGGAAGCAAATCATAGAGAACAGAAGCTTAAAAATTCAAAAACATTATTTTTAGACAAAGAGGATAATAACTTGGTAATAGCTACAGCTCCTCCTCCTCCTCCCTTGCCCCCTCCCTTACTCTTTTCAGGATATGAAGCGAGTGGACAGGCTGGTCCACCTCCACGTTATCCTGAAGTTTCAGTAAGACCACAACCATTTGTTAGAGATCCTATTGAGACTAGGTCTCGAACAAGTAAAACACATAGGGACACATAATCATACCAGATAGAGAGGAATCTACAGGATGAGAGTGAGGAAGAAATATGCCCACTTATAGAAGTTCCAAATCCTCAGGCAGGACAGGAAGGGCAAGACCCAACACTCTTAGTATATAGACCATGGACACCGGAAGACATCTGGAAGGCTACTGAGGGAATCCCCCATCCGAAAGTTAATTTTACGAAATTTTTAGAAGATTTACAAGGCATGAGGTTAAGTTACCACTTGAATGTGGAAGAAGTAGAAAAAGTAGTAAGACAAATTATATGTCCAAATTGGCACATGATTTGTGGCACCTGGAATCCTCGTAATGTAGACCTTAGGCCACTCCCACATAGTGACGCAGAATTAGACAACAGAGTAAAAGGTCTGACAGACCGAATCTCTGAGAAATGGAAACCTAGAGCAGACTGGACTTGCATTAATCAATGCATACAACAGGAAAATGAGACAATAGATGGATATTATGCTAGATTATTAGAATGTTTTAATAATCATAGCGGTATGTCGGTTCCTGAGAACCAAACGAATGATTCCCCATATGAACAACAATTAAAAAATGCATTTTTGAAAGGTTGCATTGCACCTATTAGTAGCTTCATTACGAAGCATATGATAGATCATCGAACAGGGAGGCTACAAGCATTACTCGAATACGCTAGACATGCTGAGAGACATTTTAATAGCAAAAAGAAAAAGAAGGCGCAAGTCTTCACTGCTGAAGACGGAGCTGAAGTATTTGTATTACAGTCAGGTAAAAAGGGCAAGAAGAAGAATGCCCAGGGAAACAAACAGTCTGACAAACGATCAGAAGATTTTGAAGAAAGGAAAAAGAGAGGTGAATGCTTCAATTGCGGAAAGAAAGGGCATCTAGCTAGGGACTGTAAACAAAATAAGAAAGCAACGATGGAAGATAAAGGGGATGAGGACTGACTATATGATAGTGAGGATACATCATATGAAAGTCAGGAATCACCAGTAACAGCTAGAATAGAAAAGACAAATGCCAATGTAGTAGAAGGAGTAGAGGAAGTACAAATTGACTTAGACGAAAATGGAAATGAAATTTTAGATTTAGCATTGTTGAGCCTGGAGCTCTACCTAGCAGATACAAAACCGGAAGTGACACTTCTGGTAGAGGGAAGGGAAGTCAAATTCCTGTGTGACTCAGGAGCATCACAGACTTTGATACACCCCTCCAAGTTACCAGAACATTCCGAATCACCTGATTATATATTAGTAAAAGCAGCAAACGGGCAGCTATACAGGGAGCCATTCTCCCATGATATAGCAATAACTGACCCTGTTTCAGGTATGACCCAGAGAAGTAAAATAGTTGTGTCTGCAAAGTGTCCAGTAAACCTATTGGGCAGGGACCTTATGCAGATATTTGGCAAAGCAGTAGTTCCAACTGTACAAGGTATGGAGGCACAGAGACAAATGGATACCTTTATAATGCGAACGGAGGGTGAAACTTTTTATTGGTACAGCCAAGACCTAGTCATGACTGGTCCAGGGGCAGTGACCAAGGAGCTGATGAATGTAGCCATCAGTAAAGCCCCCTCCCTTGACACTGATCGACAGCATTTGTTACACTGTACTCTATACTACTGTACCACACCAGGACCTGATAGAGAGTATGAGCAAGAACTGTTTAGAAATCGTGCAACTAGATTGGTTTTGCGTACTTTGTACTGGGATGCTGAGGGGAACAGTGTAGTTAGCTGTTCATTACCTCAAGAATTCCTTGCATTGTATAAATCAAATTGGTTGCCACATGTCAGCTTGGCAAAGAACAAAAGTGTTAAATGGGCAGATTTAGGAGAAAACATCACAAGATGGGAAAAACAGACTGATTTAGAACTGTCAGAACAAGGGATACAAAAACAAAAACTGAATTGGTTGACACAGACACATCCAGCTGTACACTTGCAATCTAGCAAGGACAGTTGATTAGCATTTTTATTAGAAGAAGAAGAAAAGGCCTTATGTGAAATTCCAACAACTTTTTGGTCAACAGGCAAGTCAGATGTAGGACTTATTCGAACAGCAGGACCAGTTACAATTACCCCAAAGTCAGCTTTTAGACCACAGAAGAGACAATACCCTTTGAGAAAGGATGTAGAAATAGGAATTAAGCCTATAATAGCAGCATTACTCAAAGAAGGAGTACTGGTAGAATCTCCTGATTCACCATGTAATACACCCCTATTTCCTGTTAAAAAAGCAAATGGGGAATGGCGGATGGTACAAGATTTACAAGCTGTAAATAATGCAGTAATACCTAGAGCACCTACGGTGCCAGACCCACATACTTTGTTAAATGATTTAGAACCGCAACAGAAGTATTTCTCTGTGGTAGATATTAGCAATGCTTTCTTTTCAATACCTATACATCCTGATAGTCAATATTGGTTTGCATTTACATTTCAGGGTAAAAGGTATACATATACTCGACTACCACAGGGATATTGTGAGAGCCCAACAATTTTTGCACAAGAAATGGCTAGCAACCTGGCAGGATTTACCCCACCGGGAGGTAGTCAAATTCTACTTTATGTAGATGACATCTTGCTAGCAGCCCCCACCCAGCAGCAGTGCAGGGAGGATACTGTAGCATTATTGAATTTTTTTGCAATACAAGGACACAAAAGTAAGTTACAACTTTGGAGAAAACAAGTTAGATACCTTGGATATGTAATATCCAATGAAGGTAGAATACTAGATGAGGAAAGAAAAACAGCGATTTTGCAAGCACCCAAACCAACAACCAAGAAAGAAATTATGTCTTTCTTAGGTACAACTAATTTTTGTCGGAGCTGGATACCAAATTATGCATTGGAATCTGCTCCACTGACTGATTTGATATATAAGACACCAATGGCAGCACAAGATTTCTTGCAATGGACAACTGAAGCAGAAACGGCTTTCTGCAGGTTGAAGCAGTTGATAGCTTCTTCATTAGTTTTAGGACTTCCAAATTATCACAAACGATTCTTTCAGACCGTAGATTGTAAGCAAGGATATATGACGTCAGTATTGACGCAACAACATGGGGACAAGCAACGCCCCATAGCTTACTATTCATCACAGTTAGACCCAGTGGCGCGATCTTTGCCTCACTGTGTACAAGCAGTAGTTGCAGCCGCAATGGCAGTGCAGGCTTCAGCCTCAGTGGTGTTATTCCACCCTCTCACATTGAGAGTGCCTCATGCAGTTGCAATAATTTTACTGCAAGAGAAAATGGCATACCTTTCTCCTGCTAGACATCTTTCATGTATGACTATACTGCTGAGCCAACCTCATATGACAATTGAACGATGTATGACATTGAATCCATCAACATTACTTCCAACTCCTGTGGAGGGCACACCACACAGCTGCCTGCAGGAAATTGAACAGTTAGCTTTACCTAGACAAGATCTTACAGATATGCCCTTGGATAATGCCGAGGTGACATATTACATGGACGGCTCATGCAGAAGGGGTCCTACAGGGAAGAATCTAGTGGGATATGCAGTAGTTACAGACACTGAAATTTTAGAAGCTCAATCCTTACCACACAACTTATCTGCACAAGCAGCGGAATTGATAGCTTTGACGAGAGCATGTACTTTAGCAAAAAACAAGTGTGTGAACCTATATACTGATAGTCAGTATGCTTTTTCTACAGTACATGTATTTGCACAACAATGGAAAAATAGAGGAATGATAACATCCAGTGGAAAACCTATTAATCATGCGCAATTTATTTTGGAGCTATTAGAATCTATTCAGTTACCTACCAAAGTAGCTATTTGTAAATGTGTAGCTCATACAAAACAACAGGATAAGATTTCAAAAGGCAATGCACGAGCTGATGCAGCTGCAAAGCAAGCAGCCTCAGACTCAGAAACTTTATTTTTGAACGAGGAATTACAACCCTCTGAGATTTTAGATTTAGACATGTTAAAAACAATGCAGACGCTTACTACAAAAGCAAAAAAAACAAAAATGGGTAAAACGAGGTGCAATTCTTGAGAATGGACTGTACATTTCCAAAGAGAAAAAAACAATATTGCCGTCTAATTTATTTAGATATGCAGCTTTGTTGAGCCATGGGCAGAGCCATGTCTCAACAGGGGGGATGGTACAGTTAGTAAATCGAATATTCCAAACATATGGATACATAAACTACACAAAAAAATTTTGTGCAGCTTGTCATACTTGTAACAAGCACCATGCACAAGGATCATTTAAAACCAAGCAAGGAAGTTTTCCTATACCACCATACCCGTTCCATACTATTTGTATGGATTTCATAGAATTGAATAAATGTGAAGGGAAGAAGTTTTGTTTAGTTATTGTAGACATGTTTTCTAAATGGGTAGAAGCTTTTCCAACCAAAAACCCGGATGCAGCAACAGTGGCGAAAGCCCAGATAAAAGAAGTAATCCCTAGATTTGGCATTCCGGAAAGGATTTATAGTGACAATGGCACACATTTTGTGAACCAGACAATCCACCAGCTTGGGAGATTTTTTGGTATCTCCTTAAAGAACCATTGTGCCTATCACCCACAGTCAGCAGGACTGCTGGAAAGGTATAATGGTACCCTAAAAAGTAAACTTAGGAAGCTAGTAGAGGAGACCCAAAAGAATCGGATATACTGTCTGCCTTTAGCACTGCTGAGTATGAGAACGGTTCCAAATGTAAAGGGTTTGACTCCTTTTGAAATGGTTTTTGGGCGAGCATATTATGTGCCTCAGTGGAAAGCTCTCATGCCTGCAGAGCAAGAGGCTGACTGTTCATTAGCTAGTTATATGAGGAAACTGTTAATAAATAAATCTGTTTTGCAGTTTAACTCTTTTTCAGATAAGGAACAGACAAGCAGTCTTGGCCCCAGGGTCGTGGGTTTGACTGAAAGTGACGAAAAGGAAAAACTGGGCGAGTCCAAAGTGGGAAGGTCTGTACCAGGTTCTGTTGGCAACGCCTACTGCAGTTAGAGTGGCCGAGAGGACGTCCTGGGTTAATTTGACGCATTGTAAACTGGTAAAGAAGTTTCAACTTGATAAAAACTTTGAGACTGATACACAACCAGACCGAGATGGCCAAAAACTTAGCGAATAGAAGTTTAGCTCAACCCCAGAGATGTTGCATAATCATTTTGTTGTTTGTACATTTATTAACTGTAATTGTGACAATTTTCCTCTTGATGTGGTTCATCCTACACACAACCACACAAGTGAAAGTGGGAAGGCGTGATGAAACATCTATAGACTGGCATCCAAATTATAACACATACCTGGCCATGAAACGTGTGTATGCAGAGACTATGAACATTTCAAATTGCTGGGTTTGTACAGCTATACCAACAGCATGTTTCTATAAAAATGACACCCTCCAGGTGGGCTGGAGCAATTGTAATATAACCATATCTTACCGATGTTATATTAAGAATGGTAATGGCAATACTTTTTGCCATACTAATTATGACTCGTATTTGAACTCATTGAAAACAACTATGAATGACATTCACAAAAATCCAGTTTTGTTTAAACAATTGTCAGTTATAGATCAGAAAATGTTTCATGCAGGGCTAATGCGTATTAGTACTAAAGTAGAAAACTGTTATTTTATTTGTGGGAAAAAGGCATATAAATGGTTACCTGAGAATTGGCCCGGCAGTTGTTTTTTGGGTTATCTGGTTCCAGCAATAAGACATACTGCAGAATTACCTTTGGGTAAGATACGGAACGTAAGTGAAACAGCTCGAAAATCTGAATGTCCAGTTAAGAAACCTGTGAATCCAGTTGGGAAGATCGAAGCTGGTTGGAAAGACCATAATTCAGTAAAAGACAAAAGTGAATTGACTCATATGGACTTGAGTGACAGTGTTATATCCTGGGCAGGAATATTACCAGCCTATGGAGCAGTCAAATCGATCTGGGAGCTGAGGAAGTTGTCGAAACTTCTCGAAGTAATGAGTAATGCAAATTTTTCCACCCTAGAATTGGTGACTGATGAACTGAATGCAATAAGAACTGTTGTGCTACAAAATCGGATGGCTCTTGACTTCACCCTAGCGGCGAGAGGTGGTACATGCGCACTTATGAAAGAAGAATGTTGTGCTTTCATCCCTGACAATCGCCACGAGATAAATAATCACCTAGAGGTAATTCAGCAAGTATCAGCCATGACTGAAAAGATTAATCTAAGATTTTGTTGATGTATCTGTTACTGAAACTTTCTACCAAGATATTGAAATTGAAAGACTGATTTCAGATGACGCTTTTTCTGAAGTATAGATTAAATGACTCACCTAGCTGAAAATCCTGAGCGGAAAAGGCTAGGAGATGAAATAACACTATGCATACTTCAAAATAGAATAAAAAGTATTAACAGGGGGAAAATGTTAGAAAAATATGTATTTAAATATATGTGAAATGCTAGTTTAAAAGCAAGGTAGTTTATAATGCATTTTATTCTATTAATCATATAACAGAAGGGATAAATTCATGTGTAAATGCAAGTAGCTTCTGAAACTGCAGTGTGCTTTGACCCCTGACCCTGGCAGCTGCCAGCTCAGCAAGCTTAATGTTTATGCTTTTCATAAGTGATTACCTGCTGGGTCAGGAAATTAAATGTGTAAATCTTCCACTCCTTCCTGATAAGATAACTTGTCCTTGTAAATAATGAAATCTTCCTTTCCTGATGGAGTAACTTGCCTTGTAAGATAAAAACACAGCTGTGTGAGAAAGTGTAACAGAACAAAGACATGCATTAAAAGACTGAAGCTGCTATTGTATTCGAACTGATATGAGACCTTTAAGAAGTAACTTTACAGAAAGACATTATGACTGACCAGCTGGATAGCAAGGCCGTATTGTATCTAAAGAAAATTTTTTTTTTAAATGTACTGCATCAGCATTATTAGATGAATAGAATACTGTTAGTAAAAGTGATGTAGATGCCTTGTGACTAACCACGTCAGTAAGGTGGGCATAACTTGAATGCAAACACTATAAAATATTCTGTACTTCCTGCATCATGTCAGACAAAATTCTGTACTTGTATGTTTTTTTGCCTCCTGGTGTACACTAGTAAACTTTTGAATCTGAACCTCATGTGTATTGAATTTTTGATTTTATTTAACAGATGGAGTGGGTGGAGAAGAGTGTCAGGAGTGATTTGTGACAGACGAGTACCAGTAAGAGTGAAAGGGAAGGTCTACAAGAGGGTAGTGAGACCAGCTATGTTATATGGGTTGGAGACAGTGGCATTGACAAAAAGGCAGGAGTCAGAGCTTGATGTGGCAGAGTTGAAGATGTTAAGATTTGCACTGAGTGTGACGAGGATGGACAGGATTAGGAATAAGTATATTAGAGGATCAGCCCAGGTTGGAAGGTTTGGAGACAAAGCCAGAGAGGCAAGATTACATTGGTTTGGACATGTGCTGAGGAGGGATGCAGAGTATATTGGGAAAAAGATACTAAGGATGAAACTGCCAGCTAACAAGAAAGAGGAAGGCCTAAGATAAGGTTTATGGATGTGGTGAGAGAGGACATGCAGGTGGTTGGTGTGACAGAGCAAGATGCAGAGGACAGGAAGAAATGGAAACAGTTGATCCGTTGTGGCGACCCCTGATGGGAGCAGCCGAAAGAAGAAGAAGATATATATATATATATATATATATATATATATATATATATATATATATATATATATATATACATACATACATATAGATATAGATATTTTTTTCTGGTTTTAAGGGTGTGGTTTAGCTCTGTGCTCATAAGGCTTTCTTTTTTCTTGCTGTTTAACCTAGTTACTTACAATGTTGAATATGTTAATTAGCTATACAAGTTTGCTCCTATCATGAACATTCATTTTCCACCAAGAATTTTAAGATTACTAGACATGTATGGTACTACCCAAGGCTCATTTTAATGTTGCATTTTAATTAGGTTTGAGTATCCTTTGAGGTTAGGCTATAGTGAGCCATCCCATGCTCTTAACTCATGTTTATCATGTTTTTTGATTATTTCCTAGCATAGCAGACTACACTTCTAATCCTTTTGTATACACTGAATGTCACATTTATTTGCATTTTTATTATAACATCATTGGTGTTTTCTCATGCTTTATTCCATCCTATGTATTCCACTGACAACTAATTGTATTATTATTATTATTATTGTTACATCATTGGTGTTTTCTCATGATTTATTGTATCCTATATATTCCACTGAGAAAACATATGTATATATAGGCTTATGGGTTTATAAGAGATTACTAGGATAATGGCTTAAGAGCCCTTATAATTCTGGCCAACATTACCCAATTTTACCTGATATATGGTCCCTAGGGGATAGAAGATGGCACAGGTTTGTGCTTATGCTGTGAGTATTTTACAGACCGCCCCTCTCCATAAGGGACACAGGCGTCACCCCAGGTTTGAATCTGTAATTCCACGTCCATTGATCCAAACTACATTTGAACAGGGCCAGAGAAGGGCTCTGCTTAATGTGAATAGGAAGCCTGTTCCAGAGAATGGGTAGTCTCTTCTGGCTGAGTATAGGTGATGTTGTTTACAACTAATTCTGTCTCTCCAGCATGTTTTGTTTGAGTTGCAGACCAGGTTTAGAGCCCTAGATTGTGTGACCTTCATGCTGTTTTTCTTGCAGATGTGCAACAGCTCCATCAGAGCTGAATTCGAAACTGCCTTGTAGGTTAAGCATAGGTCACCCCTTAAAAGTCAGTAGGAGGCAGAAAAAAAGAGTAGGCCATAGAACAAGTTGTTTACACCCTGTATTTTCTTTGCGAGGAACCTCTGAGATTGCTCCAGCTGTTGTAAGTGCCTAGTCAAGTACATGTCAAATGGCACATTGTACCTGATTATTGGTGTAATGAGGGCTGAGTACTGTAAGACTATAACTTACTTGGATCTGGATGCCTTACCTTTATTTATAAGCTGTGCCACATAGAAGGGCTTCCTCAATACTGTGGACACATGGCAGTCAAAGTTCAGGCTACTATCTATCTGTGTACCTAGATCTCTCACCTCTGAGTCTACTCTTAGGGGTGTGCTATTAAAATCTGTAGGGTATTTGACTTCCCAATGGGTATGATAATGCATTTTTTTCACATTTAGGTTTAGGTCATGACAGCAATCATTTACCTGATTTAGACCCTCCTGAAGGATATCTACATTGTTGGGGGATCCAATGATTGCCCCCAGCTTGCAGCCCTCAGCAAACTTAGTCATCCAGAGGTCTTCTGCATTAGCTTTGACCTCAGAGAAGTATATTACAAACAAAAGCAGTCCCAGCACTGAGCCCTGTGGTACACCAATAGCAACTGGTCTCTTGCTGGATCTGGAATCACCAGCTTTAACAACATGTCCTGTTTGTGAGTCATTTGGCTATCCATCAGGTGATGTAGAGATTTATGTCAAGCTTTATGAGTTTATTTATAATACCTAAGTCAGGAAATGTGTCAAATGCCTTGGCCATGTCAAGGACGGCAGTATGTACTGTTTTACACTCATTCATAGCCCTGGTGACTTTTTTAATGAATTCCACCAGATTTAATAGCATGACCTGTCCCTGACAAAGCCAAACTGGGTTAGATAGTGTTTGGAGGTTTCCTATGTCATTATTTATCAGGGCAATGATTATTCTTTCTATGGCCTTGCATATAAGACTAGTCAAACTTATGGGTTAGTAATCCTGGATCAGTTGATGGACCCCCTTTATGCAGAGGGATGACTGTTGCTGTCCTCCACTCGACTGAGACAATGCTGGTACAGAAGCTGCGGTTAAATAGTGATCTTAATATGACTGATAAGTCCTGATTCAAGCTGTTTATGAGGTAACCTGCTATATCATTGGGACCCATCAAAGCTATGTTTTTAACTTTAGAGACCACTGAGGGAACCTGTTATTTGGTGATAATTGGTGAGGAAATGGTGGAGGGTATTTCTTGGGGGGATAACTGGAGATGATGGGGAGGTGAAATTTGAGCTGAATTTATTGGCCAACAGATTTACGATGTTTTCTGGTTGAGTATAGGTAATGCTGTTTACACTCAATTCCGCACATGTTTTTTACTGTTTGATGTTATATAACCCTCCTGAGCTTTTCTCCCTGGACCTCCACTGAAAATGGATATTTATTACCCAGTCAGACTTCCAAAGTAAACAAATGCCAATAAATAAATAAATAACTACATACCTATGGCTGTTTTTCAATCTTGATTTATGACTTTGCTGTTTGTGTAAGCATATACTTTCCACAGATAACGCTGTTTTTGAAAAGATGACATGATGAAGTCAGTTAGTGGATGAACTTTAGGTGACTGACTCTGGTCAGATTTGTTATTTTTATTATTTTAAAACCAAGTAGCGACTTTGATGTTTTGGACTGCCTTTAGCCTGTTTTTGTAACAAACAAAGACATGAATGGCAGCCTGCTATTCTCACATTAGGGTCAGCTATTCTCCTTGTATCTCTGTCTGTGTTTATTAACTCCCAAATATGGTGCATGTCTGAACTCAACCAATGGTTTGTGAAGGGTGACTTCCCCCAATGGCATCTTATCAGTGATGCCAGACATGCCCTGGAGTCCTCAGATGACAGCCATCAGAAATCCTTCGAATGAGACAGACCAGAAATATGACTCTGCTCTGTCACAAACCAAGGTGATTGTGGAGCATGTGTTTGGGCTGCTGATAGCATGCTTTGACTGCGTGGATGTATCTGGAGGTGCCCTGCAGTATCACCCTGGGACATGCACTAAAATCTTTTGAGTGTTTACAATGTGACACAACATCATACATAAGCGACAACCACAGCGGGGGGATCAAGTGCAAGAAAAACAGATCCCAGTACACCACGCATAGGACATTCCGCTAGATGATGTGACAATAGATGAGTCAGCAGCAAGACATGAACATGCTAGACAGTGGTGGGTGCACTATTCCATAGCAGTGGCAAAGAGGCAGTGACTTGCATAGAGCCTCTACCATTAATACATTTGGAAAGGTAGTATTACATCCTGTACCTGCCCTATACCCTAATCCCCCTCCCAGTGTTCCCTTTTACTGTTTCTACCTACCCTTGTTTGTTGCCCAGTGCTCTAAATCACCAATGTTCCAAGTTTTTCTGAAGACTCCAATTCTATTGTGTGGGCTCCCTTCCTCACAGTGTCACCACGTCCACTGTCAACCTTGCCTCCCTTCTATATTTGCTTGTTTGCTCCTGCTAACCTAGACTTCTTGCTATCCTTTTGCTTCCCTTCCTTCCTTCCCAACTTACCCTTTCTTTATATATGAATATATACTTATATAAAATGGGGACCTATCCCTCAAAACAAAAGTTAACCCTCCTTACATACATCCATCCTGCTTATAATCTATAATTTCTCTCATGTCATATATCCTGTTTACTCTCTTATTTTTCATTACTTTCCTGTAATCTCATTTTCCTCCTTAAATCTGGTTAAAAAATAGAAGACAGGGACACTCCAATAGGCTCTACTGACTGTCCAGTGTCCTCTTACTAACCCTTTTGCATTTATATAATCATGCTGTGCTGTATTGGGGTGCATACACAAGCTGTATTGGGGCACGCACACACACACACAGACACACACACACACACACACACACACACACACACACACACACACACACACACAAGCACACACACACACACACACACACACACACACTACACCCACACACAAAATGTTCACTGCTGTTTCTCACCTTTTCTAAGGTCATAGCTCAGGGGGATGTGCTTTTACTGCAATCCCTGCTGGAGCCATAAAAGGCTGTTGAATAAGTCCCTTTTTTCATGCTGATTTTCCCTGTTAATTATTAATGCTCTCCTGGCCTCATCACATACAACTAGCAAGTAAAGGTGGCCTGGTTGTGGATGCTCACACTATGTTTCTAAATCCCTGCCACATTTTTATGTCTGTTTTACAGATCTTAGTCCATTGTAAGATCTGTTTTGCCAGGCAGTGCTTTAGTACATCTTTTCTATAGGAAAACCTCTCCACCAGAAGTTAAAGCTAGCTTTTCTGCCCTTAATGGTGATCTAAAGACAGGTAGGGCAGACTATAATAACACTTACCATGGCTACTACTGTACCCTCACAAGCGATGTTTAAAAATGACTATAATCCAGGTTCAGGTCAGAAAATGGTAATAAAAAAGTGTTTTGCCTACAGTCAATCTCTGGCCATACAATCAAAACACATTGTTTATGGGCTACCAGGTAAAATCTGTACAGTAGCCAACTTTGTGGTGTGTAAAGGCAAAGTCCATACTGTAGGTCACACAACCAAAATCAAATTGGGACACAAACACAGTGAGTTCGGGATGCATGAGAGGTGATGGAGTGAATGGCTAACCCTGGCTTACCTATCCTGAACAGAACATGCAGAATCTTGGTCTGTGGCAGTTGATACATACTGTGAAAGCACAGCATTACAACAAGTGACAGTGCAAAGGTCACAGATGTATACATCCATAAGCGGTCTAGTAACAGGACCTGATGCATATGTAAAAGTGTCTGTGTCACTATGGGTCTGGTACTGCGGGAGTGCTTGCGTAGAGTTACCAGAAGGGATCACAGAGATTAGTAGGACATGGCCTGCACCTGTCGCCCCTGGGATTCCGGATACTGGCTAAGGCTCTTGCTGCCCCTATAGTGCCTTTTTTAGGCAGGGTTCAAGTAACAAATTCACCACCATAACAGGAACAAGCAAGCAAAAACTGAGGGTAATACTACTCAATGCTAGAAGTCTAAATTTCAAAATGCACTCACTCGAGTCACTCCTTAAAATGGAGAACATTGATATCTGTGCAGTGACTGAGACCTGGTTCAAGGCTCCAGCGGGCACCCCTGCACTACAAGGCTATAACTCATACCACACTTTTCGGCCATGTAACCTGGACTGAAACACCAAAGGTGGGGGTGTGTCAATATTCATTAAGGATATCCGCACCTCCAGGTTAGTTGCTCAGCATAATGCATCCGAGGTTATCCAAGTGCAACTAACTCTTGGCAAAATTGCAATCCAGATTGTAGCTTGCTACAGATCCCCCACCATGCCCCAGGATCCCCACTCCTCTTTTCTTGATGTACTGGAAAATATTAGGGTTCAACCAAACACTCTAATAATGGGCGACTTCAACTACCCCACCATTAACTGGGAAAACTACTCATGTACCAACTCCTTAGCGCAACACTTTCTGGAATTCATAAACTCCAATGCCCTAGATCAACTTATCCACACCCCCACCAGGGGCAACAATATCCTAGACCTAGTCATTACCAACATGAGTGACCGGTGTTCCACACCTGAAGTCAACTCCTCGTTGGTCTGATCCGACCATAAGCTAATCACCCTTGATATCCACATCCCACCCCCACCCCCCATTAAGGAAACCACAGTAAAAAATTTCTCCAAAGCCAACTTTATGCTTCTTAAGACAGAAGTAGTGAACTTCATGACACCCAGGCAGATGGACAATACTGCTGAATCCTACACAAATGCACTCTATAAACACTTACATGAGTGCATGGATCGTGCTATCCCGAACAGAACCAAGACGCTATCCTCCAAAAAAGGAAGCCAATCTGGTGGTTCCCTGCCATAAACAAACTGTACAACAGAAAGACGAAACTGTTGCAAAAGAGAGTAAAATCTCATGAGTGGAGGAGCTCCCTGGTCAGCTCAGTAAGAAGCTGAGATCCCTTATAAGATCCTCCAAAGCTAGCTCCAAAAATAAAAGTGCCACTAATTCCAAGGACAACCACAAAGCATTCTATAGCTATGTCAAGAATCTCAATGGCAACACCCAGATCTGCTCTGAGTTACAGCACAAAGGCACGAAAATTACAGAACCAACTGATATTGCCAACATCCTGGCAGATAGATTCAGTGCTAACTTTACCCCCACCCCCTAAGGCGCCCATATCTATACAGGAAGAATGCAGAGTCCCTGTAATCACAACTACGCAGGTGAAAGCTGCACTCTCTAAAGCCAAAAACACAGCATCCATGGGACCAGACAACATCCCAGGCTGCGTTTTACACGAACTTCAGAATGACCTGGCTCCTCACTTAAGCACCATGTTCAATAATAGCCTCACATCAGGCTTTGTGCCCACTGAATGCTGCACAGCAACAGTTATCCCACTCCACAAAGGGTGAGCCACCACTGATCCCGGGAACTATAGACCTATTAGCCTGACGAGCCTGGTCTGCAAGGCCATGGAACATATTATCATGGAACAAAGACATTGGTAACCTCCAAACTCTGGATTCCACCCAGTTTGGGTTTGTGAAAGGCAGATCATGCCTCCTGAACCTGATCAACTTCTTTGAGGCAGTCACCAAAGCCGTAGATGAGGGTAAGGTGGTTCACACAGCCTATCTTGACCTCACCAAGGCTTTCGACACCATCCCCCATTCTGGAATTATAGCTAAACTCAATAAACTAGGCATAAATCCCTACATCACAAGATGGGTTGCCAACTGGCTCACTGACAGAACCCACATTGTAAAAGTTGCAGACTCCAAATCTGACCTCAAACCAGTGACAAGTGGAGTACCACAGGGTTCCGTCTTGGGAATGCTCCTGTTTGGTATCTACTTCTCTGAAGTACAGGCTAACACAGAAGGCCTCTGGCTAACGAAGTTAGCAGATGACTGCAAACTAGGAGCCATAGACAAGTCCCCAAATGATGTGAACATCCTACAGAAGGGCCTCTCTGAGACAGATGCCTGATGTCAGAGCCATGGCCTCAAGCTCAATGCCAAAAACTCTGTACCCATGAACTACCACATAGGCAGCAATCTACTTAACACCGAATGCGTGATAAGAGACCTCGGGACCCAGGTGGACAGTAGTCTCTCCTTTGATAGCCACATCGCCACAGTAGTCAGAAAGTCCTTCTACGTGGCACACCTCATCATAAAAGGGTTCTCATCCAGGAAAAAAGAGGTCATTGTTCCCCTCTACTCGACACTCATTAGATCCATTATAGAGTACAATGCCTCTTTTGGAATGTACCTCACAAGACATCTGCAGCAGCTGGAAAGGCCACAGAAGTACCTCACAAAGAGGATTACTGGACTCAAACAAATGCCCTGCACTGACCGTCTCAAAAATCTCCAGCTTTACTCCGTAGCATATCGCCTACTCCGAGATGATATCTGCCTAACATATAAAGCTGTGTCAAACCCAGAGCTGTTGGACATGCTACACCTAAAGAAATCCCAATCCCTCCGAGCTACACGCTCTAGGGACCTAAACCTTGTCACCACAATAAGCAGGACATTCTGGAAGGATAGATTCCTATCCCAGAGACTTCCCATACTCTGGAACAGGCTACCCATCTATGTTAAGCAAAGTTCTTCATTAGCACTCTTCAAGAAAAATCTTGATGAGTGGATGGGAAATAGGAAATACACCCTGGGGATCACTTCTGTGTCTCTGCTCGACAGTGGCACAGGAAAATAACTTCCTTGGGTGGCGTAAGCCAGGGAACCTTGTTGGCTAGGCTTACATAGGCCCTTGAGCCGATAGCCTAGTACCTACCTATGAACCTATGAACCTATTTGTAAAAACAAATAAATCAACATATAAATAAATAAAAATGAGAATAAAGGACTGCCTGAATGACAAACCCTTCCAGAACATTTGAATGAAGAACAGAGATTCAAATGGTTGGCAGGACTTCAACAAATCAATTTTCTCCTACACAGACGAAAGTTACAAAAAAAAAAAAATACCCTGACCATACTTCTCAACTATCCAAATTTTCACAGAATGTCGAGATTTTTGTCTCATATTTTTGGTCGGTTTCTGATAAAAGTGTGGTCTTCTGGCAAAACACTGGGAAATTACTGAGGATTGAAGTCAGAAAAAAAATGACAAAAATTTGAGTTTCAAACTTCATTACCCTTCAGAAAATTCATGCAAATGCAAAACCTGCTATTCTGTCAACTTTTTAAGTTTGTAAGAGCAATATTTAAAAACTGTCCCTATTTTTGGGCCTTTGTCCCCCCCTTATTTATGACTTTGTCCAGACTTCTTGCTCTGAGATGTTGAGAGGTAACATTCGAAATTACAGACACTCTAGCCAATGAGTACCAGTCAAACAGAACCACACACAATCAGGAGTTAAAGCTAAAGCATAAGGAACTGGTCACTAGATACGAACTGCAAAACCAGAAACCACAGAAGTTTTCTCTTTAATTCTTCCAAGTTGATAGTAACATGAAAACGAAGAAACAAATGCATATGATGCTGGTTATTTGCTGTGTGATACGCTAGCAACAGCTTGCTCAAATACATTATAACACATAATTACCTACATTGTACTGATAATGTTTCTAGTTCTAATGTAAAAGTAAGACACTGTACATAAGACTAATGATAAAGGACAATCAAGTACTGAAATGAATACAGGAAATAATTAATACTGTCCTAATTCAAATGTGCTTTGATGTTCTAACAAAGCTGAGTCCTAATATGGTGTCTGACTCTACAACTTGAATATGCTAATCCTGTAAGATGTAGAAGCCTGCAATGATTAATTAAAAAAAAAAATCACAATTTGGTAGTTAGTGCAAAAAATAATACAATCTATACCATGTCCTTTGAACAGCAATGCAGCTCTCTTTAACAGCAGCATGACTGAGTACATTTTGCCATTAAGTCTTGTCAATCATCCTGCACACGTGACTGCTTTCTAATGAAAGCGTAATGGGAAGTGGGTTACACTCTGTTTCAGATGAGTGTAGCAGACAGCCACAGCACCACCCAGTGCTTTTACATGGAAGTACAATACTTTTTTTTGAATATGAGCAAACACATTCCTCTATCTTGTAAGAAAGAAAGAAAATTGTGCCAGGATACCAATGAGGTAATGTACAGGAGTCAGGACAATAGTGGATCAAACTAAGTCCAGGAAATATCTGCCTTTAACACCGAAGATACAGATCTAGGAGTGATACTTTTTTGCATAACAACAAATGTCTCACTCTTTCGGCTTTTCCCGGTTAGGAGTCGCCACAGCAGTACTCTGGTCTGCTCATGATTGACAGTGGATTTTTACAGTGCCGAGTTGCCAGCTCGACTCCCAACCTTCAAAGAAGGCATGCTCATTTACGCTCATACCTACTTGCATGTCTTTAGCGTCACTCGATCACAGGGAGGACATGCAGACTCCACACAGAAGGTACTCCAGCTGAGAATCAAACGAGAGAACCTCTTGCTGTGAGGCGACAACGCTAACAGCTGCACCACCTTGGCTTCTAACAACAAATGCCTCACTAAGGACAACAAATGTCAACTATAGAGAATCCAAGCTAAAAAAAAGCCATCGGCTGTTTTTATGTGCTCTCATTGCAGTATACATTTACCATTATGCTACATTGAGATTATGAATACAAATGCTGATCTCTCTGCAATCACTTGTAAGAGACAATCAAAGACCAAACTGTATGTGCCTAAGTAGTATGTTTAGCCATGTTAGAAGGCCTTCCATTAATGTGGACACAGGTGCAGTGACCTGCTGTATGCTTCTATTAATGTAGACATAAGTAAGGTGGCCTACAATAGAGCTTCTATTAATGTGGACACAAGTAGGGTTATCTGCTGTAGGGCTTCTATTAATGTGGAAATCAGTAAGGTGGCCTGCCATAGGGCTTCTATTAATTTGGATGCAAGTAGGGTGATCTGCTGTAGGACTTCTATTAATGTGGAAATCAGTAAGGTGGCCTGCTGTAGGGCTTCTATTACTGTGGACACAAGTAGGGTTGCTTGCTGTAGGGCTTCTATTAATGAGGTCACAAATAGGGTGACCTGGCTTCAGGATCTACATTCTGGTACTACACAGTTTCAAAACACTTAATTCCAGCTAACACAATATAATTGCCAGCATTGTTTTTATTTAACGCACTCAGTCCCCAACACTGTTCTGAAAAACATTTTTGCAGAAGTACACATTGTCACTTAAATAAGTATTTTAGCTATTTTGCACAAGCCATTATTAACTATAGCCATAAAAGCTGTTAGTCACCTTAGACTCTTACTATATACAGCACATTACAAATAATGTCAGCAGTCATGGATCCAGGACTTTGCAGAAAGTGGGAGTGGTGCAGTCCTACAAGTAGACCACAAAAGGGGATGTAGAAAGTAGACAAACAGGAGTAAGTAAGATAAATGAAAGTTAAGTTCTTACCATAACAATAGATCCTTTCATTCCAATCCATCTAATATGACATATAATTCCCCAAGAGCCCTGCTCTGATCCAATAGGGATGATTTAGTGCTCCAGTCTTGAGCCCTTCCAAGATTTCAGAGCCCTATAATGTCTCACTCCTCTGTGACTAACTCAGATTGAATTCATCAGAAATTAATCTTTCGGATCCTACATAATGGAAGGGGAAGGAGGGTGGGTTATCATATCAGACAGACTGGAATGAAAGGCTCTATCATTATGGTAAGAGCATAACTTTCGTATCCTATTCATCCAGTTCATCCTATCTGACATATGGTTCAGAATTCTCATCTATGTGATTCATGGGTGGCCTCAAGGCACACGAGACCTTTTAGGATGGAAGCTCCACAGGAAACTTTAGCTCTGGATCCTCTTGTAATGATTGAGAAATGTAAAAAATGAAGGCCATGTAGCTGCTTAACAGATGTTATCCAAAGACAGAGATCTACACAAGTCTGTAAATATTGATACTACCCTGGTGGAATGATCTCTAGGTTTGCAGGGTAAAGTTTTATTCTGAAATTTGTAGAGGAATGCAATGCAGTCTGATAAGCATCTAGACAATGACATTTTAGATACCTTCTTACCCAATTTGTGTTGTGTGAAGATTACAGAGTTGCTCATCTGAACAGTGTCAATGGTGCAACAGTGGCACCTGCACTTTTGGTGCAGAAGGCTGTGGGTTCTATTCCTACATCAGACTGATTGATTGCTGTTACTGCTGTGTAGCAGAAGGGGGGGTGCTGCACTCCTGAGTATGTTGTCCTTTGGATGAGATGTTAAACTGAGGCCCCATCTACTTGAGTTGGTGGTAATTCAATTGGATGTAAAAGATCCCAATGTACCTATTGAAAAGAGTAGGCAAAGTTTCTCCGATGCCCTGGCCAAATTTACCCTAGTAGTATAACTACTACTTCAAGTCTTCCCCAAAAAGAGTTTACTAGCTTAGCAGAACTAACCCAGTAAACAAAGGATAAATACATTTTCTAAAAGGTGCTATTGTGTAAAGATAAAAATGGAGCTGGCAGTCTACATCAAATGTTCTCCTTTGTTTTGATAGTTTGGAAAAAAACAGAGATACTTTTGGAACAAAGGAAGGATTGATCATCAAGGTAACACTATCATTATGGAAAACAATGTAAAGATTGACTTCAACAATTGGCTAAGCTTCTGGTGTCATTCTAAGGGGATCCAGTATCTGTCAGCCTGGGATGACATGATCGACAAGCCACAATGCTTTGCCAAAGATGGCCTGCACCTGTTGCCCCTGGGATTCCGGATACTGGCTAAGGCTCTAGCCACCCCTATAGTGCCTTTTTTAGGCAAGGTTCAAATGACAAATTCACCACCCTAACAGGTACAGGCAAGAAGAATCTGAGGGTATTGCTACTCAATGCTAGAAGTCTAAACCTCAAAATGCACTCTCTCTCTCGAGACACTCCTTAAAATGGAGAACATCGACATCTGTGCAGTGACAGAGACCTGGTTCAAGGCTCCAGAGAGTACCCCTGCATTACTAGGCTATAATTCATACCACACCCTTCGGCCACCTAACCTGGACCGAAACACTAAAGGTGGAGGCGTGTCCATATTCATTAAGGATATCCACACCTCCAGGCTAGTTGCTCAGCATAATGCATCCAAGATTATCCAAGTGCAACTAACTCTGGGCAAGACCGCGATCCAAATTGTAGCTTGCTACAGATCCCCCACCATGCCCCAGGATTCCCACTCCTCATTTCTTAATACACTGGAAAATATTAGGGTACAACCTACACCCTAATAATGGGCAATTTCAACTACCCTACCATTAACTGGGAAAACAACTCATGTACCAACTCTTGTGCTCAACGTTTTCTGGAATTCATAAATTCCAATGCCATGGATCAACTTATCCACACCCCCACCAGGGGCAGCAATATACTAGACCTGGTTATTACCAACATGGGCAACCAGTGCTCCACACCAGAGGTCAATTCCTCGTTGGTCAGATCCGACCATAAGGTAATCACCCTAGACATCCACATCCCTCCCCCAACCCCCATTAGGGAAACCACAGTAAAAAATTTCTCCAAAGCCAACTTCACGCTTCTTAAGACAGAAATGGCAAACTTCACGACACCCATGATGATGGACAATAGAGGTATGACTGCTGAATCCTACACAAATGCACTTTATAAGCACTTACATGAGTGCATGGATCGTGCAATCCCTAACAGAACCAAGATGCTATCCTCCAAAAAAAGGAAGCCAATCTGGTGGTCCCCTGCCATAAACAAACTCTACAATAGAAGAAAGAAACTGTTGCAAAAAAAAGCAAAAATCCCATGATTGGAGAAACTCCCTGGTCAGCTTCAGTAATAAGCTGAGATCCCTCATAAAATTGTCCAAAGCTAGTTATGAAAACAAAATCACCACTGACTCTAAAGACAACCACAAAGCATTCTATAGCTATGTCAAGAATCTCAATGGCAACACTCAGATCTGCTCTGAGTTACAGCACAATGGCACTAAATATACAGAACCAACAGATATTGCCAACATCCTGGCAGATAGGTTCAGTGCTAACTTTACCTCTCTGTCATCCCCTAAAGGGGCCATCTCTATACCAGAAGAATGCAAAGTTCCTGTAATCACGGCTGCACAGGTAAAAAACACACTATCCAAAGCCAAGAACACAGCATCCATGGGACCTGACGACATCCCAGGCTGTGTTCTACATGAACTACAGCACGAACTGGCACCCCCCACCTAAGTACCATGTTCAATCATAGCCTCACCTCAGGCTATGTGCCCACTGAATGGCACACAGTGACAGTTATCCCACTCCACAAAGGGGGAGCCACCACAGACCCCGGAAACTACTGCCCCATTAGCCTAATGAGCCTGGTCTGCAAGGCTATGGAGCGTATCATCATGGAACTTATAAACAATGACATTGGTAATCTCCAAACTCAGGACCCCACCCATTTCGGGTTTGTAAAAGGCAGATCATGTCTCCTAAACCTGATAGACTTCTTTGAAGCAGTCACCAAAGCTGTAGATGAGGGTAAGGTGGTTCACACAGCCTATCTAAATCTCGCCAAGGCTTTTGACACCATCCCCCACTCTGGAATTATAGATAAACTCACTAAACTAGGTAAAAATCCCTATGTCACAAGATGGGTTGCCAATTGGCTCACTGACAGAACCCACACTGTGAAAGTAGTAGACTCCAAATCCAGCTTCAGACCAGTGATAAGTGGAGTACCACAGGGTTCAGTCCTGGGTCCTCTCCTGTTTGGTATCTACTTCTCTGAAGTACATGCCAACACAGAAGGTCTTTGGCTAGTGAAGTTCAGAGATGACTGCAAACTAGGAGCCATAATCAAAACTCCAAAAGATGTGGACATCCTACAAAAGGGCCTTGCTGAGACAGATGCCTGGTGTCAAAGCCATGGCCTCAAGCTCAATGTCAAAAAGTGCATTGTCATTCCTTTTGGTAAAAACTCAGTACCCATGAACTACCACATAGGTGGTAGTCTACTTAACACCAAAAGTGTGATAAGAGACCTTGGGACACAGGTGGACAGTAGTCTCTCTTTTGATAATCACATCACCACAGTAGTCAGGAATTCCTTCTATGTGGCACACCTCATCACAAAATGTTTCTCATCCAGGAAAAAAGAGGTCAATGTTCCCCTCTATTCGTCACTCATTAGACCCATTATAGAGTACAATGCCCCTTTTGGTATGTACCTCACAAGACATCTACAACAACTGGAAAGGCCACAGAAATACCTCACAAAGAGGATTATTGGCCTCAAAGAGATGCCCCATGCAGACCGTCTCAAAAAAATGCAGCTTTACTCCACTGCATATCGCCTACTCAGAGGCGATCTCTGCCTAACACACAAAGCTATGTCAAACCCAGAGCTTTTAGACATGCTCCACTTAAAAAATCCCAATCCCTATGAGCTACACACTCTAGGGACCTAAACCTCATCACCACAATAAACAAAACATGCTGGAGAGATACAGTCCTGTCCCAGAGACTTCCCATACTCTGGAACAAACTACCTATCTATATCAAACAAATCTCCTCATTAGCACTGTTCAAGAAAAATCTTGATGATTGGATGGGAGATAGGAAATTCACTCCGGGGATCACTTCTGTGGCTCTGCTCGGCAGTGGGACAGGAAAATAATTTTCTTGGGTAGCAAAAGCCAGGGTACCTTTGGCTAGGCTTATATAGGCCCTAGGGCCAATAGCCTAGTACCTACCCATGAACCTATGAACCTAAGAGACACGGAAGATAAAGTATGCATGTCAAAATTCTTTTGGCTAAAGTGATAGCAACCAGCAAAATAGTTTTTTTGGAAAGGAATTTTAGTTCTGCAGTGGCCAGATGAAATAGAGGTTTAGACAAGGCTTCTAATACCAGGTTCAAATCCCACAGAGAAGCTGGATTTTTAATGGTAGGTCTCAGATTAAAAGCATCTTTAAAGAAGGTCTTGCAGAGTCTACAGGAAGCTAGGGAGTAGTTCTGAAAACCAAGGGAAGGTGGAGATGGCTGTGAACTGAATCTTAATTGTGGAAAAACTGGATACCAAAGAAAACATGAATGACAAAAACTGTATCACCTCTGCCACTGAGACTGAGAAGGGCTGTATGTTTGGCTATTCTGCCCATTTGGCAAACCTTTTCCATTCACTTCAATACATCTTACATGTGTAAAACTTCTGAGAAACTGAAAGGATGCAAACCATATCAGAAGCAAGAGATGTGTCTCATGCCACCACTGGAACTGGAGAAGCCAGGTTGGGCAATTCCAGATGAGGTTTCCTGGATGGGTGAGAGATGAGATTCAGCAGTGGATATAAGAGTCAGGGTGCTCCTGTAAGTAAGGTCTGAGTAGAGATAACCATATCTGCCTGCACCAATATGAGACAATGAGAATGACCTTGACCTTACACTGAATGGCTTTCTGTATAAACTAGGTCATGATGGGAATAGGGAGGTAAGTGTAAAGTAATCCTGGTGGCCAGAGGCAGGACAGAGTGTCCCTGGGGTTCTTTCCTAGATGAGGGAGAATAGCAAAGTAACTGTTGCACTTGGTGTTCTGTGGAGATAAAAACAGATTCCAACAGGGTTTGCCCAGGAAATTTTACCTGCAATTGCCGTATTCAAGGATCACTCATGAGGCAGAAGGAGATTCCTACTGAGCTTGTCCACCAGATCACTGAACCTTCCAGGAATGTACGTTGCAGTCAGAAACTGGTGGGAGACTACTGCTACACTTTCATGACCTTGTGACAAAGTGAGTAAGATCTGTTTCCTCCTTGCTTGTTTATATTCCAGACAACCATCTTCTTGTCCATCTGCATGTTTATCAATTCTTGGGGAATACAGCCTTGCAGTTCCTGCAACATAAGGAGGACTGCCCTCTTATCTAATATGTTTATGTGAAGACAATTTTCTGAGTCTGACCAAAAACCTTGGACCATTCTCCTCTCATAATGTCTCCCCACCTGAGAAAGGATCCATCTGTGGTACTGTCCCTACTGGAGAGGGAGTCTGAAAGGGCCTGCCTGTAAATATCAGAGGCGATAGAAGCCACCAGTTTAAGTGAGTTCTGAACAACTGGGTTAGCTTAATAGGTTAAGACAGGGAATCATCTTTCCAAGACCATTGAGACTGGAGTAATCATTGTAGGATTCTCATACAATAATGTGTGAATTGCACCATCAGAATCGATGATACCATAACCAAATCTCTTATGATTAACGTTGCTGAGGTTCAGTCTGACTCTAGAATAGTTTGCACTGTGTCCTATGGAAGAGATATATGAGTTATAGTTGTGTCCAAATAGCAGCCAAGAAAGATTAGATGCTGAGTAGGAGACAAGTTGGATTTTTCCCAGTTCACTGAAATACCTAGAGAAGCATAAAAGTTGAGCAGATAGTCCCTTTATTGTATAAAATACTCCATGAAGGAGGCAGCCAGAAGCCAGTAATCTAGATATGGGAAGACTTTGAATTCCTGAAAATGCAGATGAGCTGTTACTATCACCATGCATTTGGTGAACACCATGGGGGCTGATGTGAAACCAAAAGACAGGGCTCCAAATTGTTAATGACTGGCTCCTAAATGTAAGTGCAGGAATCTCCTGGATCCCTTCTCTATATTTATGTGAAGGTAAGTATCCTGGAGAGCTATAGAGCACATACATTCATTCTTCTGAAAACATGGACGAATAGACTGTACTGAGATCATCTAAAACTAGGTCTTTTCAACACAGTTGTTTAGGACGCTTAGGTCTAGAATGGGCTGGAGATTTTTTGTTTTCTTCTTAACCAAAAAGAAACTCGAGTAAAACCCTGACTGGATCTGATCTGCTGCAACCTCCTGGGTGTTTTTTTTTTCAGAAGATAACAGATCTCTTGTATAACTGCGTTTGCCTGATTGGATGGAACATATAGCAATGGGAAGGGAGGGAGGGGTGGTGGATTTTCAATAAAAGGAATCTGATAACCTCTGGATATGATCTTTCTTACCCATTTGCCTTATGTGATGGTGAACCACAAGAGTGGTTAGAGGAATATATGCTCCAACTGCCTCCAGGGAAGAGCAGCTGGGCAACCATTCAGGGATTTTAGGATGCCCGTCAGAAAAAGGTGTCTTGGAACCCTTGTTTCTGTAGATGACCTTGTCCTCTGTGTTTGTGTCCACTGAAGTGGCCACCTGTGTCATTGTCACCTTTCTCAGAAGAAGAGTCATACTGACTCCTAGACTTACAAAGCCAGTGGGAGCAAGATCCCTTTTGGTTCCTATGAAAGTACATTGAGGAGTCTCCAACTTTACTCCTACTGTAGACAGGACCTTGCCATCCTGCTAGCTCTTCTGCATCCTTCCTTTCACAGTGGATCCAACAAGCTGGTACTCTCAAAGGGGACGCTTGTGAAGGATGTTTTAAAGTTCCCTCCAAAATCACACAAATGCAATCAAGCCTGGCACCACACAAGGTCCAGCTGTTCCTTCCCCCACATTATGAAACAAGTTCATGAAGAGAGTGGTAATGCTGAACATTGTTGATGGAGTAGCTTAGAGTTGCTTCTGTGACCCTGGTGTAATGAGACTCTTCAGAGTAGATAACGCTTGTTGAGCAAGTCCCTTTGGAATCTTATCATAAGTGTGGTGCAGTTCACAGATTGTATTGCAAAGGAGGCTGAAAAATATGCTTTTTTCACTAGTCCATCCACTGCCCAGGACTCCTCGTTGGGTGAATGGATGGATGGATGGATGGATGAAGAGTTTATAGAACACTTTTTGGTGGCTGCATCAATTATGATGGAGTTTACTGGGGAAGTCTTAGACCAAAAGGGTTTATCGTTTAGGGAGCATAGAATTTTGTCAGGCTTCCTTGAGACTGACTTGCATTCATCGTGCTCCTGCCTAGACTTCCTCTCTGCTAACTCCACCCACTTGTCAGTGGGAGGAACCACTCAGGATGTGAAAGGGGGTCATTCTGTATGCCTAAGACAATGCCTCTTCATCTTGAAGGGGTTTGATTGGCCAGCATTCCCTCTGTCATGAGTTCTAGGATCTCCCCAAAGGAAGAGTCACATCCAATACTGCTGGAGCTGATTAAACACAGGTCAATGGTTCCCAGGTCAAAGCATCTAGTTGACAGTATGGATCTGAGGAAACTTGTTCCAAAGGGAGCACCAATGAGGGAACCTGGGTAGGAGCAAAATATGTGGATCTGAGCAGCTTTGAAGCCAGTGGAATAGCAATGACCCCCCTTTCAATGAAAGTCTTTAGAAACATTTGAAATAAGTGATTCAAATCTTAAAATCAACTTCCAAAGTGCTCTTCCAGGATCTGAAAGACCTTGTAGACAAGGGTGAGGAGGGTTTTGAAGGAGGTTTCTCTACCTTTTCAGGGGAATCCTGGATCATAATGGTAGACCCTGTCTTTGGATCCAGAGATGGGGTGAATCTATGAGTCTGAGCCACATGATCCTTGAGTGTCAGAACCTCCAGAGTTGAAACTGGAGATGAAGACTCTTAAGGATATTTTCTTGGCTACAAGTCTTTCGACTTGGCAGGCCTTCCCACTACCTTTTTTGATTTAGCTGGTTCTCAATCCATGGGAAGAAGCCCTTTTACAATTAATTTATTTCTCCTGTTTGAAAGGTCCCTTGGGACAAAAGCAGCACAAACATTGCACCAGGCATTAAAGTGAGAAACCTCTACACACATATCACGGGAGTTTTGAGGGATAATTTTGCGCCCATATTTAGTAAACTTTTTAAAGCTTATAAGTTTATGCATTTTGTTTAAAGATAAATATCAGTAACTGATAACTCGAATGTAAGACGAATAATACAATAGCTAAGAAGTATAACTCCAAACAGTAGAAGAGGAAAGTATTATCACCCACTAGAACCACAACAAGCTACTAACTACTATCAAATTGTAATATAGTAATTGCAGTCTAACACTTCTACTCCTACTCAATAAGCTAGACAGCTGCTGG
The DNA here is from genome assembly GCF_019279795.1 of Protopterus annectens. Taxonomy (NCBI): domain Eukaryota; kingdom Metazoa; phylum Chordata; order Ceratodontiformes; family Protopteridae; genus Protopterus; species Protopterus annectens. Next base: position 620,133,404 of record NC_056730.1, read on the forward strand.
CATACATTAAAATGGCGACCTAGCTGAAAAAGGAAGGGCTGAAGAGAAAATCTTAAATTTTAACTTTCCCAAAAGCTAAACTATCACAAAAAACTACCTAAAATGAAAATGAGTAAGAAATAAGACAAAAGCTCACAAGAGAGCAATCTGTCAAGTTTTATGCATCACAAATAAGAGGCAGATAACTTATCTGGCAAAATCCATGTTGCGACTTTGAAAGGTGGCAAATGAGATCTGAGTTATTCAGGTAGAAGTAAGGCATTATGGGGTTTAAAATCTTGGAAGGGCTCAAGGCTGGAGCACTAAATTGACCAGAGTGGATTCAAAAGGTCTCTTGAAGATCCATATGCTGGATCAGATGGACTGGATGAATAGGATCTGGAAGCTGTGTGGCAGGCTTTCATCTGAGAACTAACTTTGTAATGATTTTTAAAGATTAGGCTGTGAGCTGGTGTCAGCCCTAGATATTTATATTGCTGGAATACTAGTGAGAGATACGTTTGATCAGGGCTGAGGCTGGAGAGGGGCTTGTTTTTGGAAAGTTTTTTGTGGTGTGCCAAAAAGCATAATGGCAGTTTAGGTTGTACTAAAAATTTATTAGTTCTGAGTTATTCCTGAAGTTCATTTGATTGTTAGAGATTCTGTACGTATTTGGAGAAGGGTGCTTATGGATCTGAGTAAAATAATATCTGCACATAGATTAATTATAAAAGAGGTAATAGTAAGCATAATAACTTTAATGGGCAAGGGCAAGATATAACCTAAGACAAATCCTTGAGGGAAACCTGTGAAATAAGTGCCAATTATATGTCTTATAACTAACTGACTGAATTTTAAAGGGCTTGTTCTCTCTGTGGTTTCTGAACTAGTTAGGTGGTAATTAAATTGTACTTTACTGAGCTTATTTAGAAGAGTGTCCTTGGCTGGGTATATTTTGCTAGTGGCAGTGCATATGTCAGTGAGGATGTCATGGCCTCATTTTGAGCCATGGAGATCAATTAAGAGGTTATATTTATTTACCATATCAATATTTGCTCTTTGTAGAATATCTGCCTTCTTTCCCACCCTTATATCACTTTACCATTTGTTTCTCACACATAATGTGCTCTAACATATTTTCCTACTCTGTGCCAACATTTCTTGACTTGTAATTTACTAAACTGAAATGCTTAGTACCTCACTTCTAGAATTCCTAAATGTTAATGTTTTTTTCTCTCTTCCTTTAACCATATACCAACTTACTGAATCCTCCCTACTTATAAGTTGCTGCTATTTCCCCTTTGAAATGTTTTTATTCATCTGCTGATACTATTAACATACTAAGTCACTTCAATACATAATCACTCTTCAGGCCTCAACTGCAAACCAGCTTTTAAATCAGCTGGACTGGCCATGTTAAAAAAAGACAAAGCCATATAAAACATATATTCTGTCTGTCTCTCTCTCTCTCCCTCTCTCTCTCTCTCTCTTTTCACCAGCTAATTTTTTTTCAAATAATTTTTTTTTATTTTCTAAATAATGTAATGTTTAACAATACAATCATCAATAAACAAGTATTATAAACCTTTATATACACTATGTACAATTGACCTGAACAAAAGAGGGAAAAATTATAAAATATATGAAATTAGTAACAACAATTTATAATATTCAATTAATAAAGCATAAAGTTACACATTAATTATATAGTGTTCATTTTTAATGTCTCAATAAGAGTACATTTTTTCCCCAAGGATTGCTTGCCCATGTTTTAGGTGAAATTATTGATGGCTTCACCTTGATTTCTAATGTCGCTGTTTTTTCCATCAATCTCAAGAATTCTTCCAGAGTAGGTTCTTGTAAAGACTTCCACTTTCTAGTTATACATTTCCTTGCCACAGCTAGTATGGACCAAAGTAGGTATAGATATTTTTTTATTTATTCCAATAGTATCATTAACATTTAAGAGGACTAAAGATTTGGTTAAAATAAAGGTATCTATGAATATAGCTTGGAGAAAAGTAGTAATTTATTCCCATAATTTTTTTATATTAATACAATAAAAAAATATATGAGACCAATCAGCTTTACAGTTTAAAGAACATCTCCAACAAATGTATTTATCAAATAAATTTAATTTGGCTAATTTATCAGATGTAATAAATGCCCTTTGAATATATTTCCATGTAAATATTTTCCATACTTGTAAATTAAATGTTAAGTTAACAAAACATAAAAGATTTGTTTTACTCTCAATTGATAGATTAGTGTGACATTGTTTTGCTATGAAATTCCAATGTCTTGCATTAGGGTTAGTTTTATATGTTATCAATATTTTGTATAATTTTGAAATTAGATTTGTCCAATTATAATTGTAAATAATTTCAGATATTAGACTTATCAAATTTGGACTAGTTTCATAAGGAGAATTAATAGTTTTACTATTAAGATCCTTAACATATGATAATATGCTTTGCAGTATCAACCAATCTGCTGATGGAATGTCATATTTATTCTGAATTTGTTGAACGTCTAATACTACTTGATTCTCTATACAATGTTGCTAGCAAGTGAAGTTTTTCCCCTCCCATCTAGTTAAAATAACATTATGAATTTTATTGAAGAAATTCTTTGTAGAGCTAAAGGATATTATCAAGTCTAGCCAAATCTTAATATCCGTGTTAGTATATATAAATATTCTGAATAAATTGTAAATATTATTTATATCATTTAAGTTTGTTGGTTTTGTTATATTATATTGAATATTAACAGTCAACATGTGCCATATCCTATTATTTTGTTCGCTTAATATACAATTTTTAATTATTTTATTTTCATTTAGAAAAATAATAGTGTGCAAGATTTTCCATGTTGAAGAATAATTAGAATCTATCCAATTAATGATAGCTCTTAAGCTTTTATGTATGATTCTAGATCTGGAGGTTAAATTCTACCCATTTCCCAAGATCTAATATGATGTGTATAGGCTGTTCTATTTCTTTTTGGATACCAAAGAATGTTTAATAAAATTTTATTTATTTCTTTCAAGATTTTCTTGTTAGGTGCTATAGGAATAGCTTGTGCAATGTAATTAATTTTTGGAAGTATTGTATTTTTTATTATCTATAATCTGCCCTCAAATCTCAAGAACAGTTTATTCCAGCTTACTATTAACATTTTTATTTTATTAATTATGTTGCTATAATTTATGCTAATGTAGATTCCAAATTATCACATAGTCTTATTCCTAAATATTTTATTATGGGAACTTGTTTTCCTATCACACAATTTGTAGTTAAGGTAAATTCTCTCTTTTTATTCAAATGTATATAATTAGATTTCCCTTGTTAAATCTAAGGCCGGAAATATGATAAAACCTTTCCACTATTTCATCTAGTTTTTGTACTGATTTCTCTGAGACAGATAACGTGAGTAAAACATCATCAGCAAATAACATAATATTTAATTGAGTTGACCATATGCATCTATGCCTGATATATTAGAGTTGTGGCATACTAATGAGTCTAATAATTCAATTCTTAAGGCAAACAGGATGGGAGACATCAGACATCCCTGCATTGTACCTTTGGTTATTTCAATAGCCTTTGAGGTAAATGGCCCAAGTTTTACATAAGCCAATTTGTTTTTATAAATATTCTTTATTAGCTTAATAAAATTAGTAGGAAATTCAAGCAATTCTAAAGCCTTAAAAACAAAATCCCAGCTCAATGAATCAAAGGCTTTTTCTATATCCAAAGCTACTATTAGAGCTTCTTGGTTGTTTCTGTTTAGAAAATCTATGAGTGTTAGAATTCTTTGTATATTGTCATGTGTGTGACTTTTATAAATGAATCTTGTTTGATCCTCATTTATTATGCGTGTCAATAATTTTTTAATTCTACTAACTTATATTGACATGAATATTTTATAATCATTGTTAAGTAAAGATATTGGCCTATAAGATTTACACTGTAAAGGGTCTTTGTTTGCTTTTATAATGGGTGTAATTAAGGGGTATCTCCATGAAATTGGAGTTGTGTCTTGTGCTAGAATTTCATTCAAAGTTCTGTGAAACAATGATATTACTGAAGATGGAAATATCTTATACAATTCATTAATTATTCCATCAATTCCTGGTGTTTTATTATTTTTACTTTCCTTGATTTTTTGAGTAATTTCTTTTAGAGATATTTGTTTTTGAATATTTAACTTTAACTTTTCTGGTATCACCTTTACCTTTACTAATTTCAGGTCTAATTTTGATGTATTAGTTATATGTGAAGTATCATTATAACAGTAAGAGAAATAATGTTTAAATGCATCTAGTATATAATTTATATCCGAAACCTTTTTGTTTTTTTTTTTTCCTTCCTTCATGTATAATACTTGTAATATTATTTTCAGTCAAATGCTTTCTTAATCTTATTGCTAAATGATGCATATGTTTGGGTGATACAGCATAGGAGCTAAATTTTAACCTTTCTACAGCTATATTAGCTTTGTGAGTTAGGATTTCATTATAGCTTTTGTTTAAGTCTTCCAATGCATTTTAATGACTATTTTATGTGTAAGTAGATGAATTAATAGTGAGATCTGTAATTTGTTTTTGGATGTTACATAATTCTGATTCCCACTCATTTAGCTTGTTTTTATACCATGAAATATGTTTTCCATTTAGATAGGCTTTCAAGGTATCCCAAAGATTAATTACATTTATTTCAGTAGTGTAGTTTATATATAAATATAATTGCACTTCTGAATCTAACCAATGTTTAAATTGTTTTAATTTTGTAATGTAAGCTGGAATTCTTGACACGAAAATTAATTTCTTATAATCTGTATGTATTTTGAGAATGAATGAATTATGGTCTGAAAAGGGACAAGGGATTATGGAAAATGTTATTATTTTTGAATTTAGCTCTTGAGATATGAAGATTTTATCAATTCTTGTATGTGTCCCAAATCTGTGGTCTTGGTATGAAAAAATAATGAATTGTTCTCCTTATAACTAAATGTATCAATTAGATTTAAACTTTCTTCCCATTTCTTAAGTAGCTTCCCTATAGAACTTACACGTAAATTTATTTTGCTTGTGGTCTCTCATTTATCCAATATGCAATTAAAGTCACCTCCCAAAATCAAATTTCCTTTATATACTCTAGTTATTAAATCCATGTGTTTTCTTATTGTCCCAACCCCAATACATGGAAACCAATATATATTTACTAATGTCCAGAGTCTTTTGTTATATTTTACTATTACTATGTCTAGGAGTCCTTCTTTATCTTCATATTTGTAAATGATTTGAGGCATAGTGACTTTTTTCATAAAATTAAAGTTCCTCTACTCTTTTTCTTATATGAAGAATGAGATAAGATCTTATATTCATTAGGACTCCAGCTAAAGGTATCATTCGTTTTGAAGTGAATCTCTTGAAGAAATACTACTTGTACTTTATTTAATTTCATATATCTTAATAAATTAGATATTTTCCTTGGATTGTTTAACCCATTAGTGGTTAAGGATAAAATAGTCAAGTCCATTCTCAGTATTTAACTTTACATCATATTTGTTTTGTATTATATTTTGTAATACCATACCAAATGTAAAATGTGTAACTACTGTGTTAATAATTCTCATTGTAGTCAATATTTTAATTTTGGTCAAATAACTTAAAATAGAGTTTAGTTCAGGACAATAAAAAAAAGAAAAAAGAAAAATGCCCAAATTACTTGCATAACAACAAGTATATAAATATTTTTGTAAAACCTCTAATGTACATGAAGTGAAATACACTTCCAATCTGCTAGATGAGAAGAAATCTAACAGATTGCCTACCATAACATCCCTCATGAAAAAAGAAAGAAAAAAAAACGTACCCCTTTCGAGCTCCAGTACACATTTTCTCTTATCTTGGAGATTTAACAATATTAGCTATTATTTTTCTTATATAACTACTAATAATGAATTAACATAATGTATGGAAATGAGTATTGATTTGGGAATACAATTTAATTTTAGATTAGATTAGACTTCTTTTTCAGAATATAATCATCCTATCATGCACTACTTAAACATTCATAAAGCAAAATCTCATTTATAACACAGTAAATGTTGCTTAATATTAGTTCTCTTTAGCCTGAAAGTAGTATATACACATATTAATCGTCTTCAATATTCTGATAGGACCAATATACTAATGATTATGTCAGATAAATACTCTTCTGCATACTAAAATATATTATAACTGAGTGAAGTAGATTTAGAAATGTATCAATAAGTGAAGATAAATATGGACAAATCTATTCAGAACACTTGAATCATACTACAAAAAACATGTAGTCCATTGAATGAACCCTTAGAGTTATGTTCACTAGAGATGATAATGTAAATATTGTTTGAGTGAACAATACATGTCATAAATCTCTACATATCACTCACATGTTTTCAGTTAGAGACAAATGAAAGCACAACCAGATTCAGTTTATTTTATGTCCACCCATGAATGTAGTTGTGGCAAATTAAAAAAAAAACGAAGAAAGATAATATTAGACCATAGTGATCACTCATTGATGATGAAACAGAAGCAATTTGCTCTAATAAGTGGCCATGTGGGTGAGCAATTTATAAACTTCTTAATACTAATGCATAGTTATAATATCAATTCATATTATGAGAATATCATCACAGAATACTGAACAAAATGCTAGTCAAGACAGAGCATTACTGAAGCTGTTCTGCACAGCCACAGTTCCTTAGAACCTTTATAATATAGTGTTTATCAAAGACTGTGTCATGCAGCAAGATACAAGGGTAGGCAGACTCCCTTCTTTGTTATTAAATTGTTAGAAGTAATGACACTCTAAAAAATACAAAACCTATTAAGCTGAACAGTGCCTTAAGAAATCTCTCTATCTCATATATATTTAATTAGTGTTCTACTTGAATTTCTCATCAAGAATTACAATTTACAAATCTGTCTTATTTTACTATTTAAAGCAGTAGCAAAAGCAGACCATGAAGACATTTTCTCATGGGCCCTTTACTTTACAGAAATAAAGATGAAATTACAAGGTGAACTAATTTTACCAACCATCTCACTAAGAAACTGATAACCTTATTATTTAAGCAGCTGTTAATAGTCAGTAAAAATATCAGCTGCACAATAGTCAGCTATACAACTAATGTCTGAATGATTAAAGGTAGTTTATGTTATAAATCTCTGCCTTAACCAGATGTGTAGCATACAGAATATCATTTAGGATATGCGTATCTTAGGAACCTATGTCTGTAAATGTGTAATTAAAACAATTCTTGGTAGAATGAATGACATCTAAACTACTTTATTATGCTAATTTATGTGCAATTTTACTATAGATTTCTCAGTACTTCCCCGTCATCAAGGTAACTCCCACAATACATCAACAGGCACTCGCAAGACTGTCTGAGATGCCAATTTTATGAGTTATAGAACCATGGCTTAAAGTTTTGCTGGGTATAAATCAACTGTTCATCATAGAAAATAAGTACACATGTCCACACAATTTAGTAGTGCAGTTAAACAACTACTTGCATGTTGGTGTAAGAATTTTGGCTAATTACCAGCATCTTTGCCACTTTACTGAAAGTTGAACCCCACTTACCAAAGATTAGAAAGCATTAAAGGGTGAGGAGAATAATCAGTAATTTACTATCTACTGTATTCACTATTTATTTAAGTACTATTTAATCAATTCAATTGAAATTGTCTAGGCAGTGTGAGCAGAGGAAAATAACAACACCGCACAGTACAGGGTTTACTATGTTATCTAATAAAGCAATGTGCACATTATATTCAAATAAGCAGTAGTTATAAGTACAAGGTAATAAGTCCCTTTGTGACTTCTGAAATTAGATGATTTCTGTTACCAGGTTAATGAAGTATTCAGTATAATATGTCTAAAACTTGTCTTATGTGCACAGAAGTATGTCACACCTGCAGTTGATGTGTGCATCTCACATACATATTTTCCTATTTACACTTGCAACACTGGAACAGATGCTTACAAAACTATCAGACATGTAATTTTACTGGATCACCATAGCATAGTGTATCTTATAGCCTAGGTAGGAATAATTCAGAAGTAAGAAAGGACTGTATAGATAATAACAAGAAATACCACGACAGAGCAAAGGTGCCTGCACAGTTCCAATAAAAATGTCATGAACTGTGAATGTAAACAAGTACTGTGCAAGACTCACCCAGGCAGTTTTAGGTCACAAATATAAACTATGCTGCAAATGTCTCTTCAGACCAATGTCCCAATAATGTTGGGACATTGGTCTGAAGAGACATTTGCAGCATAGTTTATATTTGTGACCTAAACCTGAGTCTTACACTGTTTACATTCACAGTTCAAGAAAGGACTGTGTTTACTTCAAGTGTAACAATGTAGTCTGTAATGCTTCTATTACTTTTTCAATTGGATGTTATTCAATGTTACTGTAAATTCTTCTTTTTTGTGTTACCTACATGAAAAACAGCTACACTGTCACTGATTTCACACTTATTATTTTTATTTATTTAAAAGAAGTCAGTGTTTGTAGATTTTAATAACCCAAAGACCATGTTAAATGAGCTTAAAATATACTGCTTGTGCAACTGATATCACACTGCAAGCACTACATTAACAACAGACAAGCAGGGGATTCCTTAACTGACTATTTCCACCTTAAATCTTTCATAGCAGAAAAGGGAAGCTCTAACTAGTGCACAGGAATGTTTCAAATAACAGCCTTGTCAGAACCCAGTAATGGAACTCTGTTTATAGTGACTCTAACTGTTTTTTCCACATTTAAAAATATGGATATCTATGTTACTTTTAAAATGGGAATTTGAAGTGTAGTGAAGTGAGTAAGCCACAGAAACTATGATTGAAATTTTTCAATTCTTATTATGCAACAATGAGGTGAACTAAATATACGATTTATAAAAGGGGAGATGAGAAAAACATTTGTGTATATGTTGTCTCTATTCTTCCTTTACATATAACTAATTATACTAAAGTGAAAGATAACATTTGGATCTGGTTTTCCTCACTGCCTATGAATGAGATCTAACTATATTTTTAGAAGTCACTAAGTTATAAAACCATTTAACTTTATCAGACACAACCATTAGACTTGTGATGAGTATGTTGTATAAAGTATAAGTTTAAGAAAAAGTATGAATGTCTTAGAGTATAATAAGCAATATAATAGATAAAATACATACATTTTGAGGTAAATTCCAGAAGTCTATATCTTTGTTGATTCTTTGAGAGATTTGGAAGATTGTGTAGTTTTAGAAGCAGTTCTTTGTTTCTTTTTCCTTACATCAGACCAAGTATTTTTTTCTGGAGATCTTTTCAAGTTGGTGGAAACAGTCCAGTCCATTTAAGCTTCTTCAATGTTGATAAAGGTTCTCAAGTCATTTGAATAGAAAATTCTGATTCTAGCAGGATATACCATCTGCACTTATATTTTATTTTGTTTGAGAAGTTTCACTAATGCTCAAGTTTTTTTTCCTTGTTTCTAACACTTTTACAGAATAATCATTGTCAAATCTGATCTGACTCTGTTTATATGTTATGGGACTTTTTTCTCCAGGCTGTTTTTTAAAATTAACTCTTTATCCAAGAAGGACAAGAACTTTACCACAATTGATCTTGGTGGTGCATTAGGTGAAGAGGGTATAGATTTTCTGGGGATATTTTACTTGATGGCCTCACCAGATGCACAGAAGCAAGCCCCTCCCAACCCCCCCCCCACCGTGATATGTCATTCATGAATATGCATTCCCTCCGAATGTACCATTGGATGTCAAAAAAAGAAAACAAGTGCGCTGACATGGAATATTAACAATAAATAAAACAATAAAATGTTACCAACATCAGTTGGTAACATGGAAGATAAGGGAATGCAGTTTAATAATACTCGTGCACTTCAGTATGCGGTAATCGCAGTTTAATAACTAGTTTGAAATCAGTGTGTATCACCCACTGAACTCATTGGCTTCCCTCCAGAGTGTAGCAGGCAGGTTATTCAAGCATTTCATATACACATTCATATGAAAAATAATAGTTCACATTCATGTAATTTTATTTTGTAATTTTAAAGGAAAAGTTTTTATATACATTTATGTATGTTACGTACTGTCAGAGTTTTCCCCTGGGGCCTCTTGGCAACAGAGGTTGCACAGTCAGACTGTCATCTAACTTTAAAAAAATAAAAATTCTGAGTGCAGAGGAAGAGGTGCATCAGGCCTTGCACATGTTACAGTGAAAGCTACTATGTGTGAATTTACAGTATATAGTCGCAGGCTTGCATTTTTTCCACTTTTGCTGAATAGACAGAGTGAATTATATTATTGATCTGTAATGAGTCTGCTATTGTGTTTGTTTTAAACTGAGAAGTTACTTGGCACTCAAACAAACCCAGTGGCTGTCTTTTAGATTTCTCATTATTCCTTCTGGTTTGTGTCACATTGCTGTTTTACCTCATTAGCCTGAGAACAAGTGAGTAGCGAAGGGGAGAGGCAGCAGCCTTAGTAAAACTAATTAAGTTACTGCTTTCAAATTCAAATGGGGTTAACCAAGAGGAAGGTTGGAAACAGTACTGAGTTTTTAAGTGTAAATTGTCACTCGTGATTTCCAAAAATTCTGAGTGCTAGGCCAGTTGTCATTTTGGTTTAGAACAGCTTTTAACACCTGCTAAAGGATATGCTCTAGTCCAGTTCACAGGCTAATGAGATGTCAGTGCTAAAGATAACTGTTTAATATATTTTTTGTAATAGCATGCTGAAGGAATCATCCCAAAAATATGTATGCATGTGCGATTACTTGAAGGCTAATTATATATGCAGACTGGGTTGTCACACAATTCACAACACGCCCACTTCTGCGTGAAACAAAATGGTGAGGCCCTCAAGTAAAATATCGCCGATTTTCCTATGGCTCTGTGAGCTCTTTCTATTCCATTTGATAATCCCTCTTTTAAATCAAGCACTTCAAGAAGCCAGGAATTCAAAAAGATGATGATGTCTTCTCTCTCAGTTTTTTCTGGAAGGCCAAATATTCTTATATTAGATCTCTCCCTATTCTCTAAATCATCTACTTTATTAAGTAGCCAGTTATTTTGGTGAAGTAAGAATTCTGTCTGATTTTCCTCTTTGAGTCTTCCATCTATGTCATTTAGTGATGTCTCCATATAAAATAATTTACTTTGTTGTTGCTGCAGTATTTATTTTAGTACATGTTTGCTTTTGGCAGTTTTCCTTGACACTTTCCAAATTATCAGTGAATATATCCATTTTCAATGACAGTTTGTGTAATGTGGAAGACATCAGTTGTATGTCCTTCTTCAGAGTGGTTTCTGATTGAGAATTCTTTAAACTGGCCATTACCAAACAGCTGTGTTGTTCTCCAGAATATTTTGACAGGAAAAACTCAGTAATATTTCTTGAAATTTGGTAGAGTTGTAGTTCTTAAGTTCCTTGATATTTTTTTTTCTATTTCTGGTTAATGAAAATATTTTTTCCCTGTTTTCTAGTACTGTTTTGTGGAGCTTTAAAAATGCTGCTTATCTGTTTGCTATCTAGGCTCCACCCCCACCAGCTTACCTGAATTGGTTTCTCACAGTTATCTGCGCCTGTTTAAGTATTACTGACTTTTTCTTCTCCCGGTGTAAGTTAATTGTTCCTGCTTCATATAATACCATCTCATCTCCTCCTTTTTCAATGAATTCACTCTTTGTCCAAAACAATACAAACAAACATTTTACTCAAGACCAGCCTTAAGTAAAAGGCACCCTTGGCAAAGGGCTCTATATCGCCTTACTGTACTTTGCTCTTTACCCTGCACATATTCTCTTGTGACCCCCCATCCTAATTCCTCCCACCCTTGCTTCCTCACACCAGCCAGATATCTTTATTCTGTATTTTCTCACATTTTGTCTTGCTCTAAAGCTTTTTCCTCCATCTTTTAACATACTCATTCTGACCAATACTCCAGAGTATTATTTGTCGATGAAATAAATTAATTAAGTTGGGAATCTGAGGACCACTAGATCCACAGAAGCTATAGAGTTCCAAGTGTTCTGAGGTACAATTTAACTTTGATTCATTTATTAATTTTTGAAACCACCTTTTCATTCAATGATGGTCTGAACAAAAATCATCGCTAAGGAAAGAAATTCAGTCTTACTCTTCAGCTTTGCTTTTTCCTGCATCCTTTCAACACGGTCTAACTGACAAAAACTATCCTGTATTAACTAAATTAAGCTGGGTGCCTGGGAGCTGCTACAAACCCAGATGTCATGAGGATATAGTTGCTCTGGGGTGTATTTTAGAGATTTTTTCCAACCTTTTGATCCAGTGATGGCCAGAACAAAAATCTTCACTAAAGAAAGAAATTTAGTCTTATTCTTCAACTTTGCTTTTTCTTGGATCCTTTAAATCCTCCTTAACTAATCAAGAATACAATGTAAAAACTGTGGAAAAAAATAATCAAATTAAGCCAGATCTTTAGAAGTCATGGGGTTGTAGATACTCTGAAGTGCATTTTCCAACATTTTGTTTCAATAATAGCCTGAACAAAAAAAACACAAGTAAGGAAATAAATCCAGTCTTATTTTTTTCTTTCAAGGAAGAAATAAATTATGTCTGACATAACAGTTCACAGTAAACTGAAAAGATAAATTCTTGCAAGGATACATAAGTTGTATTGGGGTAAAATAGCTGTCCTTCCAAAAAGATAGCCTTCCTCTGTGTATATTTTTGGTGTTAGCATGGGATGAAAACACAAATGGCCACAGTCAAGCATTTCAAGTGGCTGCTGTTAAACATATAAGCAGCATGCTTCTTCACTAATCCCCCAAGAGACATCTTCAATGTACCACTCTGTCATACTGAAATGAAACTGAAAGAACACATAGAATGCAGTAAGATATTTTAAACAGCTGGTGTGAAACATACATAAAATTATCAGAACATGCACAAATACCAACCCTTTATGGTAAAGAAGTCCCAGTAAAGAAAACCAAAAAAATAATCCAGCAAGACAGAGGGACTCCAAAATGGCCAGTTTCAATAAAAAACATTTATTGTCAACACCACAAGCGCACTTTCACAGACTAAGTTGCTTCTTTAGGTAATGTCTATCAAACTAAAAAACTCAGTTTAAATGCCATATACTGCATCCCCTGATTAATCATGTGACATTAAGGAACTCAAATTATTTAAACAAACAGTCTCATAAAAGCATACTGTCTTGCTGGATATATAAAATTATGCCTACTTACCCCTACTCCCCAAAACATAACCACCTGTATAAGTGTCTGACATTTTATTGTGAGGAATGCATTACAATGTGCTGTTTCTAAACCATGCACATACACACACAAGGTACAGTTGCCTTCAGGTCATACTTCAAGAGATTCATTGTATGGAAAATTAAGGTAGTAATGACCACACCATCCCCAGCCACTTACCCAAGATACAGTGATCTGTGCACAAGTCTGAGCAGTTTAGCTTTAGACTAGGTGAGGTTCATGGGAGAAGGCACTACTAAGCTTGTGACAAAGTCCATTCTTACAGCCTGACAAATGGGGACTGTCAGACTTCTAGAAACCCTGAGGTGCTGGCTGTTCTTGGATACATTTTTTTGCTTTATTTTTGAAAGAAAATGACTTGCTTATTTTTTTTCCTTTTTAATGTCACCCAGAAGATTTATGTATGCGCCCTGCAATACTGTGTGTGTCCACAGACAAAAATCAGTGATATTATTTTTCCACACATACATGCACACACACACACAGAAACACACACACACACACACACACACACACACACACACACACACACACACACACACACACACACACACACACACACACACACACACACACACATGCACACACGCATGCACACATGTGCACACACATGCACACACACACACACACACACACACACACACACACACACACACACACACACACACACACACACACACACACACACACACTCACTGACACTGCCCCTAAAAGCCAGGTTTATAATAAGATGAATTGTTATTTCACATACATACTGAACCTGCCGTTGTTAAGCCAAGACTATTACAAGATGCACAGATGCAGACAGACACACACACACAAACACACACACACACACACACACACACGCACACACACGCACACACACACACACACACACACACATACACAGACACACACACATGGTTAGTACAGTAAGTTTCTATCAATATCTGTGTTTGACTTATACAGCTTAGCTACTTTGTCCCTACTGAATGGTATACTGTTACAGTCATCCCCTATTTTGAGAATGAGGGCTGCTAAATTGTAAATAGGCCCAAGTGAACCATTAGTTTTACATTCTGTGCAGTTATGCATTTTTATTATTGTTCCTGCACATTATTATTATTTTTATATATTAATTGTAGTTGTTTTTACACTTTAAAAATATTTTTTTAGTAAGCATCTACTTTTTAGACTATTACAGCTATTTTTAAAAAAGGGTTAAAAATAAGGGCATTTATTTATTTAATATGCAAGTCTCTCATCTGTTTTTAGAAAGTAAATTAAAATGTATTGTTTACATATTAGTTTATTTCTGTACAAGTATGATATTTATGGCATTTCATGGGGAAATTGAATGGAATTGATTAGATATGCTAATAAATTATTCAATTAAATGTTTAGAGGAGGGTATATAAGCTGCCTTAACTGATGGGTTTGTTGTTACATCTGAAGAAGTCAGTGGATGAAAATGCTGTGGAGTTCATTGGCGTTTATGTATTAAAACCGTTAGTGGCTGCTTCATATTTGTACAGTGATTATTTCGGCACCTCCAACTGGTACCTTTTTGTGACTGATACTGGTTTCCTGGTTAAGGTACTTGACCTATTTGGTTATTTGGTCTTTTTTCTTTTTTAGTTTTAAAAAAAGTAGGCATTACAATGTAAAAAGAAAAGACAGGCTAGACAAAACTACATTTAAGTCAATTGGCTGTCATGAAAACAAGCCGACTAAAGGTGGAGGCAAATTGAGAGGTCTGCACATTGTTTACTGAGAGAAACATAAAATTAAAAAGAGCAAACAGCTCGTAAAAAATAAAGTTTGAAATTATTGGAGGTAAAAAGAGATATCAGCTTTTCTAGTAACTAAATACAAATGCATTTACTAGAACAGTGTATAATTTAGTTGTATTTAAAGATAGCCAGTGTATGTTTTCTTAAATGTTAATGTTTTCTGAAAGAATAAAATACAGGTTGTTTGTCACATCTGTGAGGGGGATAAAAATAAGACAAAACAGGCATCAATTAGTGTTACTATGAGCACAGTCTGAAACAAGGTTCTTAGCAGGGATAACTTTAATTTTTAGGTTAATTAATGCATGTGGGTGCAGCTGTTGATGTCAGACAATTATTCCAATTATAATTATATCAGGAGGGTTAAACTTCATTATTTGAAAATGAACATAGTTTTGTGCATTTGTTTTAAATGTGTGTGGAGGGGGTTGTCTTTTGTTTGGTGATTTCCATTAAAGAAAAAAGTCTTATCAAATATGACATAGGTTCAAATAGACATGACAAGAAACAACTACATAAAAGATCAACCTGCCAAACATTAGTGGGTATATGTAACACAAAAGCTGGAAATAGACATTTAAAAAGCTGTCATATGTAATAGGTGGGAATAATAACTTCTTATAATGGCTACACCAAACTTACTATTTTGGAAAGTGAATGGCCTCGCAGGTACAGGCAAAAGGTAAGATTATTGAATTATATTAAAAATACAGAGTGCAAATAGCAATGTTACAAGAGGCACATGTGGAAAGAAGTGAACATGTGAATTTGATACAGAAAGGATTTCAGGGTGGATATTCAACAGGATATCAAGGACAAAGGAAAAAGAGCATATATATATATATATATATATATATATATATATATATATATATATATATATATATATATATATATATATATATACTAAATGCTAGAGGTGCTCCAATAGTAATAGAAGACTGAAAAAAGATAGCAATGATAGATTTGTAGTTGTAAGGGGCTACTGGCAAATGAGGAGGATTACACTGGGATGTATTGATATTCTACCTAAAACTGCTAGTATGGAACTTAAGAAACTTTTTTGAGAAATAATCAGCTTAGAGCAGGGAGCATTACTTATAGGTGGGGACTGGAACTTGATTTGTAACAGGGATAATGTATCTGGGGACCTAGAAGGGAAAATATAACAAAAAAAGTGTAGTAAGATATTTTTGAAAATATTTGCTATGGAAGATGTGAATTCAGTAGTAGGAACTCAAGAGAGAACTTACATAATACTCCCGAATAACTGAGCTTGATTTAGACAGCCATTACATTTCACAGGAACGTATGCATTTAATTGAAAGCTTTGATGCACATTCACTATCTCAGATCATGCACCAATAACAACTAAGATAAAAATTAAGGGTAATGAAGTACAAATGTGGCTCTGGTGCTTCCCCACCTACCTGTTAAAAAGAAAGGAATTTAAGGAATGGGTAGTGGAAATTATGTGAGAGTTATTATGGAAGGTGGACATTTCTTCAGATGTTATAGCTAGTGAGTGGGATAAAATGAAAGTGAAGTTTAAAAATAGGGTAGAAATAAAAGAAAAAAAAGAATGGTAAACAAGTATAGAATTACTTAGCAGGACTGACAAAGGTTAAATTATTGTAGAATAAGGGCAATTTTATAGAAGAAGAAGAAGCACAACTTAAGAAAAATAAGGGAGTATTTGGATAATATGCCTGAGATTAGAAAGATTGCTGTTAAGCAAGTATTATTTTGATAATAATTCCAGAGCACAAAAACTCTTAACACAATGACTTAGGCAACAGAAAGTAGAACGGGTTGTTGCCAAACTTAGGGAGCCTATTACAAGAAAATTAACCAGATGTCCTGTAGAGATATTACAGATATTTTGGAAATGTTATGAAAATTTGTATAAAGCATAGGAATAGAATATGGAAATCACAAAAAATTTCAAATGGAAATATTTATGGAAGAAGTATGCCAAAGTTAGAGGCAGATGAGGCTCAACAATTAACAGTTACGATAGGAGGAGATGAAAGAAAAATTGTGACATATAATTAATCTGCAGGAAAGTCTCCAGGAACAGATGGTATTCCTGTAGAAGTTTGGATGCTAGGAGGGAAAAAGTGATAAAGATCTGGAAAGTTTGTTTAATAGTATTTTAAAAAGGAGGGGAAGCATCAACATCCTTGAAGAAAACTGTGGTGGCTGTTGTGATGCCTGTGCACTGGCCCAGCAATCAAGGAGCCTCACTCCTCACCACTAACACCAGTGAGGGGTGTCCATATAGGGAAAGGATAATAAATACACACACAGTAAAGTACAATTTCTCTTAAGAGCACACAGAGATCATAGTCAGTCTGGGCATGGTTTCTCCCTTTCTCTCCAGGTCCCCAATAAGACTCCCCACTGGCACAGCTATAGGGGCCGGATCTCAGCCTAGTGGGCAAGCTAAAACCTCCAGCACCCTCTCTGTCCAACCTATGCTTCGTGTCCCTGCCCAAGTAGCTGACACACACACACTTTGAGATAAGAGTTATATACAACCACACAGACACTCCTGGGGAAGGCTGGCACAGGTTCTCCAGCTGTGCCCCTTTTAACCAGACTATACGGTAGTACCACTTGCCACTACCCACTAATATTTATTAGCTACTAAAAGGCCCTTATGAAAGGGTGTCCAATTATACTGTGCAATATTATTATCCAAATGGTAAGTGCAACTGAACAGTCAAGGCTTATTGGAGTGGCTTGGTCAGTATCGCTATATACATGCAATGTACTCTAGAGCTTAAATTATCTCTACACAAAACAGCCACAGTTGAAATGTTTAAAAATATTTAATTATTACTAATAAAAACACAAGATGATACTTCTTACTGCACAGTGCTAGTCAAGAGTTCAGGGGTCACAGAGAAATATTTAAAATGATATAGTAGAAAAGTTCTGACATCAATACAGAAAAAAAGTAATCTAATCTTCCTAGTTCCTAGCTATATCTAAGAGAAAACACAGTTCTAAAATAAACTTACATATAGAACACAGGCAGAGTGCTGGTGTATTGGATGTTCTCAAGACAAATGCTAAATGCCCTCATTATTTTTGTCCTTAAATTGACACCACAGTACCACTGATTCATTTCATAGGTTCATAGGGTCATAAGTAGGTACTAGGTTATCTGCCCTAGGGCCTACACAAGCCTAGCCAAAAAGGTACCCTGACTTTCACCACCCAAGAAAATTATTTTCCTGTGCCCCTGTCGAGCAGAGCCACAGAGGTGATTCCTGGGGTGAATTTCCTATTTCCCATCCGATCATCAAGATTTTTCTTGAATAGTGTTAATGAGGAGATTTGTTTGATATAGACAGGTAGTTTGTTCCAGAGTATGGCAAGTCTCTGGGATAGGAATCTATCCCGCCAGCATGTTCTGTTTATTGTGATGACAAGGTTTAGGTCCCTAGAGCATGTAGGTCGGAGGGATTTGGATTTCTTTAAGTGGAGCATGTCCAACAACTCTGGGTTTGACATAGCTTTGTATATTAGGCAGAGATCGCCTCTGAGTAGGCAATATGTGACGGAGTAAAGCTGGAGTTTTTTGAGACGGTCTGCGTAGGGCATCAGTTTGAGGCCAGTAATCCTCTTTGTGAGGTATTTCTGCGGCCTTTCCAGTGGCTGTAGATGTCTTGTGAGGTACATACTAAAAAAGGCATTGTACTCTATAATGGGTCTAATGAGTGATGAGTAGACGGGAACAATGACCTCTTTTTTCCTGGATGAGAAACCTTTTGTGATGAGGTGTGCCATGTAGAAGGACTTCCTGACTACTGTGGCGATGTGATTATCAAAGGAGAGACTACTGTCCACCAGTGTCCCAAGGTCTCATCACAATTTCGGTGTTAAGTAGACTACCACCAATGGGGTAGTTCATAGGTACAGAGTTTTTACCAAAGGGGATGAGAATGCACTTTTTGGCATTTTGCTTGAGGCCATGGCTTTTACACCAGGTATCTGTCTAAGTGAGCCCCTTTTGCAGGATGTCCACATCGTTAGGAGTTTCAGTTATGGCTCCTACTTTGCATTCATCTGCGAAATACATTAGCCAGAGACCTTCTGTGTTTGCCTGTGCTTCAGAAAAGTAGATACCAAACAGGAGAGGACCCAGGACTGAACCTGTGGTACTCCACTTGTCACTGGTCTGAAGTCGGATTTGGAGTCTGCTACTTTCACAATGTTGGTTCTGTCAGTGAGCCAGCTGGCAACCCATCTTGTGACATAGGGATTTATACCTGGTTTAGTGAGTTCATCTATATTTCCAGTGTGGGGGATGGTGTCAAAAGCCTTGGCAAGATCTATATAGGCTGTGTGAACCACCTTACCCTCATCTACAGCTTTGGTGACTGCTTCAAAGAAGTCATTCAGGTTTAGGAGACATGATCTACCTTTTACAAACCCAAACTGGGTGGGGTCCAAAGTTTGGAGATTGCATCATTTCTTTCTGGTTCCCAGACTAACAGAAACTCAGAGGTTAAGAGCCCTTTTGATCTTGCAGCTGGTCAGGAATCCAGTGCAATAAAAGGCATTATACATGCAAATTCTAGCCATTAACTCCAGCCTCAAAATAATAGGCAGAATGTCTCCCTCTAGACATCTCAGCTCCGAGTTTTTGATCAAAGAATTTCACAATGCTTGACTTATCAGCTTTCTTACAGCAGAGTGCACTGTTGTTACATTTTTTTCAGTTCAACGTCTAATACAGTCTTTTCACATTTAAGAGACCAAGCCTGTGGCTTGCATTAATAGTTACAAATGACAGAATTATCTACAAAATTCTATCTAGCTAGGCTGGCAGCCTTCACCTGTCTTCACAGTTGTAATACCTAAAGATGGTAAAGACCCATCAGACCCATCTTCATATATGCCCAGTTCAATTTTAAACCATGATTATAAAGTGTTTATGTGTATAATATCAAAAAGAATGGCAAAGGTATTGCAAACATTGATAGATGTGGATCAATGTGGTTTTGTGGAGAGGAAGCAAATATTTGACAACATTAAGAGAAGAATGATGATCCAGTGGGTAGCAGAAAGTGAGAAAATACCACTTTTACTGATGGGTCTTAATGCAAAGAAAGCATTCAATAGAGTAAGCTGGGAATTTATGAGTAGGGCAGTGGAAACATTTGCATTCCTGATACATTAATAAGGTTAATTAGGAGGATTTATGAGGGATCAGAAGCAAAAATTTAAGTTGGAGGGTTCCTCTCTAATAAGTGTTATCTAAATAGAAGAACCAGGCAAGAGTGTCTTCTTTCCCCTTTGTTATTTGTGTTATATTTAGAACCATGGCAAAGAAAGTAAGGGAGTCAGAAATTCAAGCTCCGAGTTTTTGATCAAAGAATTTCACAATGCTTGACTTATCAGCTTTCTTACAGCAGAGTGCACTGTTGTTAAATTTTTTTGTATATAAATGGCAATCAAGAAAAGTTGGCTTTATTTGCAGAATATATTATTTTGTACCTGATAAAACCAGAAAAGGGCATCTCAGTGTTGTAGAAAATTTTGAGACAGTTTCATGTTTCATTGAGAGATAAAATTAATGTCTAAAAATCAAAGGCTGTAGTTGTAAACTATGTACCCAAACATGAATTGGTTCAGAAATACCCATATTTATGGGAACATAATACAATGAAATATTTAGGAGTATGGTTTAAAAAGGATTCTGCTATGGAAGCTAAATATATGTGGGAAGAGACTAAACAAAAGATAATACAAAAACTGAGAAACTGGAGCTCATATTTATTGATATGGATGTTAAGATACAAGCGGTGAAAATGTTTTTAGTCCATTTAGTTTTATATACAGGTCAGACATATTTTTATAAACCAGAGGAGAAGTTGTGGACAGTAACTAAAGAGGTGAAGGATTTTATCTGGGGGGGCAAGGGTCAAATGGGATAAGCTGATCTTTCCAATCGAACAATGTGGTTTAGGATTACCAGATTTGGATAGATATTTTAGAGCTGTACATTTGAGGCTCATATACATAGCACAAGCAGAAATCTATAATTCAAAGTGGAATGGGGCATTCAAGAAATAATGAGAAATTGGAATTTTGGGTGCAGATCCTTAAAGAGAGTAACAACAGCCATACAGAATATTAGGTCTATGTTCAGCTACTGAAAACAATAAAATGCAAATGGCTAAATCTCGAATATAAAAGAACAAAACAAAAATGCAGCAAACAAGAGCATCATCAAAAAGAAATGCTTCAAAAGGCCATAGTATGCCAACATCACAAACAAAACCAACCAAGGTGGGGGGCTGCAACCCCCACCCCCCTAACTATATATACCAACTCTGAGCTTGCACTCCAGTGGAGAATAGGGCAAATTTAAAAGGTTTCCCTTCACTTACCATATGCATCTCATTACTTCCTGGTTGTTGGCCAACTATGGTCATTCGATGAATTTATTTTTGTTGATGTCAGCTTAGCACTCGCATAAAAATAATAATAGGATGTTTTTATAGCTATTGTTTCACCTTTAAATACAAACCAGGGAGGAGGAAATATAGAAAATCAGATTATCAAACAATGCAGCAATTTGTTTCCAAGACAAACTCAGATGTAAATGATTTCTTAGTAATTAACCTCACTGATGTTTATGTCTGAACATGCAATTTCACTGTTAAATAAAGGTTTATCTTTTGTACCACACTTTTATATGTCATACATTCAATTTGCAGAGCAAAGTAGGGAATTTTGTAGGACACAATGTAAAATACTGGTTAGATATGAGACATGGGCAAGATACTGGGAATATAGATTTGGTACCATTTCAATTTAAAAAATTAGATTTTAAGTCTGTGTTTCACCCAACTGCGTATGTACGTTTGAACAAAATATCTTAAATGATTTATTTCATCAGAATGAACAGATTTATTAAAATATTTCATCAATCTTACCATTGAGGAACTTACTGCTCTTAGGAATTTGAGATTCCAAAAGATATTTTGTGTGTGTGTGTGTCTTATTCAGGCTGATAAGGGATAGGGAATACTATCTAGAAG
Source organism: Protopterus annectens (assembly GCF_019279795.1). NCBI lineage: Eukaryota > Metazoa > Chordata > Ceratodontiformes > Protopteridae > Protopterus > Protopterus annectens. Next base: position 620,155,566 of record NC_056730.1, read on the forward strand.
AAGCATAGGGCCAATTTAACAAGATTTTTTTAATCATCAAGTTTATATTGACCCTGTTGATTATGCAAGAATACTATTAATAGTTATATTCATCTGTGGAACAAAGTATTATTACCACTGACTCAATATAACAGATGAAAGTGTCCACAGTGTCAATGTTTTTATTTGTTACCAAAAATACACAAGGTTGTCTGAAAGTTTTAGGAGCAGGATATATCAATGAATCATTGGCAGCATATTTAGAGGTTGCTCTAAAATCCTTGTTAAGTGAAGATGGAGCAAGAACACAAGATACTAAGCAAAACTGGACAATTTTCACAGCCTTTGAAGGGGTTGCAGACATTTTGCGGACTAGACCAATATTTGTTATCAGAAGAGCCAAGTGCATAAAGAATATGTTGAAATTTGATGACAAACATTTTACTACTGTTAGTGACAGGGCTTGGGGTACATATACGTATGGTACTTGAAACCAGTGTCAAAATATTTTAGAAAAAAATGAAGTTTTCATTAAAGGTATTACGGTTAAAACACATTTTTTTAAACTGTAAATTGGTAGGAGTGGTATATGTGGCATTATGTAAAGAGTGCCAAAGTTTTTATGTTGGAAAGACTATTTGTAGTTTTAAAGATCGTATCTATGAACACATTTATGATATCAAACACATGAAAACTACTAATGCTTTATATAGTCATTTGGAAAAGCATCCAGACCATGTTTTGTTGTTTTTTTGGGATTGACACCATACATCAAAATTTGCTGGGGGGTCTGTGGTATGATATGGTTGAATGTAAGAAATTGCATTAGCAATTGAAATTAAACGCCACTTTACCCCCAGGTTTGAATTAATCTTTATTTATAGCCTGTATTTTGAGACTTATGTCTCATTACATTTAAATTATTATATTATAGGTATTTTTAAAGTATTTATAATGTGTGCTTAAAGTTTATTAGGGTGTGTTGATTATATTTTTTTACGTTTAGGGTTAATGTGGCGGCTGCCACCTAAAGTGTGCCTGTGTAACTAATTTATCACTGTTTCTGCATGTTCTGTGTGTTTCTACCAAAAAAACAAAAAAACAAAAAAAATAATCCTTGTTTTCCCGCCTTCCTTGACTAGTTTAGACCAGTTTACAGGCATTGCTGTATTCTGGGCTGTGGTGTAGTTCCTGTGTTGTCCATTACCTTACTTGGATAGAAGGAAGTTTCTTTGCTCACCAGTGGGAGTGGGGAGCCTTGAGCAGCCTACCTGTCCTTGGGGGAAGTGACCTCAGCACAAAAAGCTGTAGTAATTGGTTGTTTGGGACCATTTCTAGCTCTTTTGTAGTTCACTGTTTAAAATCTGCCTCTGGGCATGTTTTCTGGCTATACTGCTCAGACAAGCTCCACGTGGTTTACAGAGTGGTCCTAGCAGCAGGGAACTCAAAAAAGTGACTACCTTCTGGATTTAATTATCTTTGCTTTTTTTCACTTGAAATAGCTTCTGTAGCTTACCTTGAACTAGCCTGAACTGTTTTTAACTGATTGCTGCATTATTTTAAAATTTGCACTTAAAGTTACATTTTAGTAGAATTTGATCGAAAGTTTGCTTGTTTGTTTGTTTAATTTAACTGTGGAGGCTGCCCACTAAAGTGTGCTAGCCTGTGTAACTAATTTATCACTGTTTCTGCATTCTCTGTGTGTTTCTACCACAAACAAAAACAAAAAATAATCCTTGTTTTCCCGCCTTCCTCGACTAGTTTAGACCAGTTTACAGGCATTGCTGTATTCTGGGCTGTGGTGTAGTTCCTGTGTTGTCCATTACCTTACTTGGATAGAAGGAAGTTTCTTTGCTCACCAGTGGGAGTGGGGAGCCTTGAGCAGCTTACCTGTCCTTGGGGGAAGTGACCTCAGCACAAGAAGCTGTAGTAATTGGTTGTTTGGGACCATTTCTAGCTCTTTTGTAGTTCACTGTTTAAAATCTGCCTCTGGGCGTTTTTTTATGGCTATACTGCTCAGACAAGCTCCACGTGGGTTTACAGAGTGGTCCTAGCAGCAGGGAACTCAGAAAAGCAACTACCATGTAGATTTAAGTATCTTTACTTTTTTTCACTTGAAATAGCTTCTGTAGCTTACCTTGAACTAGCCTGAACTGTTTTTTAACTGATTGCTGCATTATTTTAAAATCTGCACTTAAAGTTACATTTTAGTCGAATTTGATCAAAAGTTTGCTTGTTTGTTTGTTTAATTTAACTGTGGAGGCTGCCCACTAAAGTGTGCTAGCCTGTGTAACTAATTTATCACTGTTTCTGCATTTTCTGTGTGTTTCTACCAAAAACAAAAACAAAAAATAATCCTTGTTTTCCGCCTTCCTCGACTAGTTTAGACCAGTTTACAGGCATTGCTGTATTCTGGGCTGTGGTGTAGTTCCTGTGTTGTCCATTACCTTACTTGGATAGAAGGAAGTTTCTTTGCTCACCAGAGGGAGTGGGGAGCCTTGAGCAGCCTACCTGTCCTTGGGGGAAGTGACCTCAGCACAAGAAGCTGTAGTAATTAGTTGTTTGGGACCATTTCTAGCTCTTTTGTAGTTCACTGTTTAAAATCCGCCTCTGGGCATTTTTTTCTGGCTATACTGCTCAGACAAGCTCCACGTGGGTTTACAGAGTGGTCCTAGCAGCAGGGAACTCAGAAAAGTGACTACCTTGTAGATTTAAGTATCTTTGCTTTTTTTTCACTTGAAATAGCTTCTGTAGCTTACCTTGAACTAGCCTGAACTGTTTTTTAACTGATTGCTGCACTATTTTAAAATCTGCACTTAAAGTTACATTTTAGTCGAATTTGATCGAAAGTTTGCTTGTTTGTTTGTTTAATTTAACTGTGGAGGCTGCCCACTAAAGTGTGCTAGCCTGTGTAACTAATTTATCACTGTTTCTGCATTTTCTGTGTGTTTCTACCAAAAAAACAAAAAAACAAAAAAATAATCCTTGTTTTCTCGCTTTCCTCGACTAGTTTAGACCAGTTTACAGGCATTGCTATATTCTGGGTTGTGGTGTAGTTCCTGTGTTATCCATTACCTTACTTGGATAGAAGGAAGTTTCTTTGCTCACCAGTGGGAGTGGGGAGCCTTGAGCAGCCTACCTGTCCTTGGGGGAAGTGACCTCAGCACAAGAAGCTGTAGTAATTGGTTGTTTGGGACCATTTCTAGCTCTTTTGTAGGTCACTGTTTAAAATCCGCCTCTGGGCATTTTTTTCTGGCTATACTACTCAGACAAGCTCCACGTGGTTTACAGAGTGGTCCTAGCAGCAGGGAACTCAGAAAAGTGACTACCTTGTGGATTTAAGTATCTTTGCTTTTTTTCACTTGAAATAGCTTCTGTAGCTTACCTTGAACTAGCCTGAACTGTTTTTTAACTGATTGCTGCATTATTTTAAAATCTGCACTTAAAGTTACATTTTAGTCGAATTTGATCGAAAGTTTGCTTGTTTGTTTGTTTAATTTAACTGTGGAGGCTGCCCACTAAAGTGTGCTAGCCTGTGTAACTAATTTATCACTGTTTCTGCATTTTCTGTGTGTTTCTACCAAATAAACAAAAAAATAATCCTTGTTTTCCCGCCTTCCTCGACTAGTTTAGACCAGTTTACAGGCATTTCTGTATTCTGGGCTGTGGTGTAGTTCCTGTGTTGTCCATTACCTTACTTGGATAGAAGGAAGTTTCTTTGCTCACCAGTGGGAGTGGGGAGCCTTGAGCAGCTTACCTGTCCTTGGGGGAAGTGACCTCAGCACAAGAAGCTGTAGTAATTGGTTGTTTGGGACCATTTCTAGCTCTTTTGTAGTTCACTGTTTAAAATCCGCCTCTGGGCGTTTTTTTCTGGCTATACTGCTCAGACAAGCTCCCTGTGGGTTTACAGAGTGGTCCTAGCAGCAGGGAACTCAGAAAAGAGACTACCTTGTAGATTTAAGTATCTTTGCTTTTTTTCACTTGAAATAGCTTCTGTAGCTTACCTTGAACTAGCCTGAACTGTTTTTTAACTGATTGCTGCATTATTTTAAAATCTGCACTTAAAGTTACATTTTAGTCGAATTTGATCGAAATTTTGCTTGTTTGTTTGTTTAATTTAACTGTGGAGGCTGCCCACTAAAGTGTGCTAGCCTGTGTAACTAATTTATCACTGTTTCTGCATTTTCTGTGTGTTTCTACCAAAAAAACAAAAAAACAAAAAAATAATCCTTGTTTTCCTGCCTTCCTTGGCTAGTTTAGACCAGTTTACAGGCATTGCTGTATTCTGGGCTGTGGTGTAGTTCCTGTGTTGTCCATTACCTTACTTGGATAGAAGGAAGTTTCTTTGCTCACCAGTGGGAGTGGGGAGCCTTGAGCAGCCTACCTGTCCTTGGGGGAAGTGACCTCAGCACAAGAAGCTGTAGTAATTGGTTGTTTGGGACCATTTCTAGCTCTTTTGTAGTTCACTGTTTAAAATCCGCCTCTGGGCATTTTTTTCTGGCTATACTGCTCAGACAAGCTCCACATGGGTTTACAGAGTGGTCCTAGCAGCAGGGAACTCAGAAAAGCGACTACCTTGTGGATTTAAGTATCTTTGCTTTTTTTCACTTGAAATAGCTTCTGTAGCTTACCTTGAACTAGCCTGAACTGTTTTTTAACTGATTGCTGCATTATTTTAAAATCTGCACTTAAAGTTACATTTTAGTCGAATTTGATCGAAAGTTTGCTTGTTTGTTTGTTTAATTTAACTGTGGAGGCTGCCCACTAAAGTGTGCTAGCCTGTGTAACTAATTTATCACTGTTTCTGCATTTTCTGTGTGTTTCTACCAAAAATAAAAACAAAAATAATCCTTGTTTTCCGCCTTCCTCGACTAGTTTATACCAGTTTACAGGCATTGCTGTATTCTGGGCTGTGGTGTAGTTCCTGTGTTGTCCATTACCTTACTTGGATAGAAGGAAGTTTCTTTGCTCACCAGTGGGAGTGGGGAGCCTTGAGCAGCCTACCTGTCCTTGGGGGAAGTGACCTCAGCACAAGAAGCTGTAGTAATTGGTTGTTTGGGACCATTTCTAGCTCTTTTGTAGTTCACTGTTTAAAATCCGCGTTTGCACAACTTTGCGTGGTTGTGCGCATAGCGCAGCGCCGGTTAAACAAGGTTAAACTTTTTCTGGCTCCGCCAAGTCTGCTCTTCAAATTTTCCTGTAAGGAAGCTCTACTCTTAGTATAACCAGACTACTCACTGTATTATAAGCCTAGCACTTGTTCTCAATACTTCTCTACTAAGTAAGCACTCTCGTACTAAGTAAAGCACTACATCTACTTATCACCCCTGTGAATATCCACTTCCCTTAAAGGTATACCACTCCCTTATACTGTTCTAGCATGTCGAGTGGTAGATTACTGGCGTCGTCTCCAGTTCATCTGGTCAATCTGGGTATCTTAAGACAATGCTACAATTGTCTCATGTACACAGCCAACCCTCTCCTCCTCCCAACAAAAATAAATACATGTGAGAGATGCAACTATATAGCCACACTGGAGGCTGAACTCTCTCAACTCAGGGCTGGCATGACCAGACAGGAGGAGATGGCAACCACACACACAACAATCCCAGTCCCACATAGACCAACCACAACTGCAAACCAAACACATTAAAAACACAAAGACATTCTCAGAGGCTCTAATAAAAAACTTACCAAAACAACAGAGGCTCCCAAAGCAGACATCCAAAAATCCACCACCTCAAAACAAAACCCATGCAACACATACTTCAATAAATCAGTGTGTCGACCAATCGCAGCCCTTAAGGCCAAACACCTTGCCTGATACACTAGTAATAGGTGACTCCATAGTCAGACACACTGATGTCCCACTGACCAGGCTGAACAAGGAGAAGGTGACTGTGAGCTGTCTATCGGGAGCTAGGATCCGCCACATAACACACGCACTCAGGTCACTCCAAAGCAAGTACAAATATGACTCCGTCATTGTCCATGCTGGTGTGAATGACCTGAGATGTACCTCCCTGGACTACATGAAAAGAGACATAGAGGAGGTCTCCGATTATGTAGTCCAGGCTGGTATGACCCTGACCCTGAGCAGCATCTTGCCCTCACCAAGAATGATACCACAATACAAAGACAAGATGATCAGCTTTAACAATTGGCTCAAGTACTGGTGTCATTCTAAGGGGATCCAATGTCTGTCTGCCTGGGATGATATGTTGGACAAGCCATGCTGCTTCGCAAGGGATGGCTTACACCTGTCACCACTGGGCTTCCGGATATTGGCTAAGGCTCTTGCCACCCCCATAGTGCCTTTTTTAGGCAAGGCTCAAAAGACAAACCCACCTCCTTAGAAAACAAAAATGGAAAAAACTAAGGGTAATGCTGCTCAACGCCAGAAGTCTAAATTTCAAGATGCAGGCACTTGATGCACTCCTCAGCATGGAGAACATCGACGTCTGTGCAGTAACTGAAACCTGGTTCAAGGCTCCTGAGAGCACCCCAGCGCTACCAGGCTATACATCGTATCATGCTTTTCGGCCCCAAAACCCGGGCCGAACCACAAAGGGAGGGGGAGTGTCCATATTCATAAAGGACACCCACACCTCCAGGTTAGTAGCAACACATGAAGCATCAGAGACCATACAGGTGCAACTAACCATAGGCAAAACTGCTATACAACTGGTAGCATGTTACAGACCACCCTCCCAATCTCAAGAACCCCACTCAGCCTTCCTGAAGACATTGGAGGATATGAATGTATCACAAAATACCATCATACCGGGAGACTTCAACTACCCAAACATAGATTGGGTACATTATTCTAGCCATAATACCCTAGCCCAAAGGTTCCTGGAATTCATAAATTCAAATGCACTGGAACAACTAGTCACCTCTCCCACTAGGGGAGATAATATACTAGACCTGATCATCACAAACATGGGGACAAAATGCTCCACACCGGAAGTATACCCCTCACTAGTGAGATCTGACCACAAACTAATCACCCTGGATATACATATCCCACCTCCACCCCCAGCACAAAAGACCACAGTGAAAAACTTCTCAAAAGCAGACTTCACTCTTCTTAAGAATGAGATGGTATCCTTTAAGCCCACTGTGCCAGTGGATACCACATCCCACAATGCCGAATCCTTCACAAATGCTTTCTATGGACATCTCCAAGAATGCATGGATCATGCAATCCCAAACAAATCCAAGTCCCTCTCCACCAAATGTAAGCATCCTGTCTGGTGGACCTCAGCCATAAACAAATTGTATAACAAAAGAGGGAAGCTACTGCACGTCAGAGTGAAATCCCATGAAGGGAAGATATCTCTGATCAACATTAGCAGAAAACTATGTTCTCTCATAAAAATATCCAAGGCAAACTTTGAGAGAAAAATCGCTAAGGACACTAAAGATAACCACAAAGCCTTCTTCAGCTATGTTAGACACCTGGGCGGAAACCCTCAGATATGCTCAGAGTTGGTTCACAACAACAAAAAATACACTGAACCCACAGATATTGCTAACATTCTTGCTGACAGGTTCAGTGCAAATTTCTCCACTCCTTCACCCCCAAAAGAAGAAATACTTATCCCAGCTGAATGTAATCTCCCTGTCATCTCAGATGTCTAAGTGAGAACCGCCCTAAACAAAGCAAAAAACACAGCATCAATGGGACCTGACGGTATCCCGGGGTGCGTGTTACGTGAACTCCAAGAGGAGCTAAACCCACACATAAAAATGCTATTTAACCTTAGCCTTACTTCGGGATATGTACCTGAACACTGGCGCACAGCAACAGTGGTCCCACTCCACAAGGGGGGTGCCTCTACAGACCCTGGAAACTACCGCCCCATAAGCTTAACTAGCCTGGTCTGCAAAGCTATGGAAAGGATCATTATGGAACTCATAAACAGAGACATAGGGGACCTACAGACACTTGACCCCACCCAGTTCGGCTTTGTAAAGGGCAGATCCTGCCTTTTAAACCTGGTTGACTTTTTTGAAACAGTCACTAGAGCCATTGATGAGGGCAAAGCAGTCCATACAGCATATCTGGACTTGGCTAAGGCCTTCAACACAATACCCCACTCAGGCATCATAGATAAGCTAAACAGCTTAAAAGTAAACCCTTATGTCACTAGATGGGTTGCAAACTGGCTAAAGGACAGAACCCATAAAGTTAAAATCGCTGGAGCAATGTCAGACTCAAAGCCAGTCACAAGTGGTGTCCCACAGGGATCTGTCCTGTGACCCCTCTTGTTCGGCATTTATTTCTCAGATGTTAAAGCAAACATGGGAGGGCTGTGGCTGACAAAGTTCGCAGATGACTGCAAACTAGGTGCCATAGTCGATACACCAGCAGACACACACATCCTACAAAAAGACCTCACTGAAACGGACAACTGGTGCCGTAGTCACGGCCTTAAACTAAATGCCAAAAAATGTATAGTTATCCCTTTTGGAAAAAACAAAGTACCCACAGATTATCACATAGACAGCAACCCACTGAGTACGGAGAAAGTAATCAGAGACCTAGGGACCCAAGTAGACAGCGACCTCTCATTTGACACCCACGTTGCCAAAGTGGTTAGAAAAACTTTCTACCTTGCACACCTCATCATGAAGGGATTCACATCCAGATCCAAGGATGTCATTGTACCCCTATATTCCTCCCTCATCAGACCCATGATTGAGTACAATGCCCAATTTGGTATGTACCTCACCCGGCATTTGCAACAGCTGGAGAGACCACAAAAGTACCTCACCAAAAGGATCAAGGGTCTCCAACATATGTCTTATTCTGCCAGACTAAAGAAACTTCAGCTCTATTCAGTAGCATACCACCTGCTCAGAGGTGATCTCTGCCTGACGTACAAGGCCATGTCCAATCAGGATCTGATGGACATGCTCCACCTCAAAAAATCAAAATCCATCAGGACCATGAGAGCTAAAGACTTAAACCTCGGCACAAGTATGAATAGGACATGCTGGAGGGATAGATTCATAACCCAGAGGCTTCCCATGCTTTGGAACAGGATCCCAGTTCGTATTAGGCAGAGCCCCTCACTGACTCTCTTCAAGAGAAATCTTGATGAGTGGATGGGAGATCGTAAATTTACCCCAGGGGTCACATCTGTGTCACTGCTAGACAGGGGCACAGTATACTAATTCTATTATATAAGGGGACCTTCATTGTGTCACTACTAGACAGAGGCACAGTATTCTAGATTTATTCTGTACATTTTTGTACCATTTCATGGGGTGGCAAAAGCCACATCACTATGGCTAGGCTTACAAATGCCCCAGGGCAGATAGCCTAGTACTATACTATGAAACTATGTGTTTTTAAATAACTTTTTAGGTGTGTCATGAGTCATGTGACTTTATAGGAGGGTTATTTAAACTCATTACTTGTGACTGTCTTTAATTCTGAGGAAGTGTATGTTATATGCACATGAAAGCACTCAATTTTTTGTGAATAAAGCAGTTTTTGGTCTCGATTCCTGTTGGTGCTTCAGCTTGGGTCAAGCAGTTGGGTGTTTTTGTATTTCTTGCCTGCCTTGTCATTGGTAACTGGTGGAGTACCCTGGATGCTGATGCCTGTGAGATCCCCATGATATCCCCAGTTGCCCTTTGGAAGGTACCTGTGGCTAGTATTCTTAAGCCTACACATACCTTGGTATCCACTGGGATGGGTTCCCCTCTGTTGGTTCTGTGTGTGAGGTGTGGCTGGCACAGCTCAACAATTTGCTGTAGAATGTCCCTCTCCACCCTATAGCACTCCACTATCTCCAGCTCATGTAGTCCCTGGTAGGTTACCCTAGGTCTGTACACTCTTCTCCTTCTTCTCACTATGGGTTGGTCATCAGCATTCTCATCCTCACCACCCTCAGCCTCTTCCAGATATTGATTTATGAGAGCGACAGCAGCCCCTAGCATTTTGTTAGTTTTGTCAGGTAAAATTTCCCCCATCTGTGTACAGCAATGGTGTAGTGTTTGTGAGAAAAAACAGACTGGAAGGTGTTTACATAGTTTATAGTAGTGTGCTAGGCTGTTACATGTGTAATTGGCGGATTCTGATAGATTTCACCTGCCAGCTATGCTAGTTCTCCTTGATTGCCTTCCTACTGCTGTTTTCCCTTTCCCATTGCCTTCCCGTTTAAGCCCCAAGGTGTGGTGCACATACCCAGTGCTCAGATGTGAACAGAACTGCTATTTCCTGTTTTTTGTTTTGTTTAAAACCTGGTGCGCGGCGCTCACACCCATTTAGGCAATGTAAACACTGCTAAGCAGCCTCAGACACACCCCCTTCCTTAGCTGTGCTTAGCTAAGGGCAAACACGGGCCACAGAGCTCCAATAAGCTTACAGCATACATAGCACTCCCCCTTATGAGGTCATACACCTGTTATACAATGGTGTTGCTGCACCTACACGGATGGGTGCAAACACTGAGAGGAACTCTGTGATTCGGTATCAGTCCCCTCATTTGAATAAAACAAAATGTTAATTCATAGTTACCACACTCACACTCAGCCTTCCCCCTTAGCAACCACTGTTCCCTGGTATTGTCTTATGCATGCCATTGACTATTATGGCAAAATGCTGATTTGGGTTTAAAAGTTTATTTCCAACTTTTTTCCTTATTTTCGGGCCGATGCCATTTGCGCACTGCTGCCCTATGCTTAAATGACCGAAATCGGCCAACAAAAAAATAAAGTTTTTTTTTATAATTTTGCAACTATTTCTCATGCCAATGGCCATATATTTGGCCATTGGCATGCGTACTACATTAAATACATGTTTTGTTTAGAGCTTTCCTGCCTCCATTTTGAAATTTGCAAAAATGTATTCGGTTAGTAACCGAATACATTTCTGCAAGTTACACTATTTCTGCACAGACGCCTGCTTGCTTCCTGGATCACTAATTCACCTCATTTGCATGGTTTTCACCAGCAAATGAGGTAATTAGCATATAGCAGTGGTGTCTGTGCAGGAATAGTGTAGGATCGCTTGTGCATGCCCCGGAAGCTCATTCCTGGATCACTCGTCAGCCATATTACATGCAGCAGTTCTTGCACTATTGCTGCACTCCATGCAGAGCTTGCTGAATCCGGGGGTTTGACTTTTGACTTAACTTCATTATGTTTAACTGTGATAATAAAGTGACAAAACAAAGAAACTGAAGTATTTGCAGTGTAAATCATTGAAAAGAAGTATTTTTTTCAGCACAGTACACCATGTGTCCCTATGAAATCGAATCACTGAGATGAAATATTTTCCTGAAAAATAAATTCATGCAGTATGGTAACTCACCGGCCATCTTGGGGTATAACAATGTGGAAATAAAGCACGCCTGGGGTTGTCCACCTCTGCACCCATGGAAAGGCATTATTTCTACAATAATATGCACCCAGGAGGGCATTATTGCAGTTAGAGAATGGGTTATATTTTAAATTATTTGGCATTTTTTTATATTTTTGATGTAAAATAGTTCTTAACACCTAATTTCTCAAATACATTGGTATATATAATTTTGGTTGGAAGAAATATATTACATCCAAAATATAAGTTATGTAAGTATTTAATGAATACATGTATACACACACACACACACACACACACACACACACACACACTTTCACAGAAACTTTCAGAAGCACAAACAAACTCATACACATATGCATAGAAACACACACACTCAGAAACACAAGCATAGAAACTTGCACACATATGGAGATGGAAACACACACACACACACACACACACACACACACACACACACACACACACACACACACACACACACACACACACACACACACACACACCAGTTAACAACTACATTTATACTCAGATTTGTTGACTACAAATGAATGAAAAAAAAAGACACACAAAGGGCCCGATTCCAAAAAACTTGCTCTCAGTGTACTGACCACTTGTAGGCTGAGAGTAGGTCTTTTGGAATCTGGCCCTAGGTGTAAGCTTTTTTATAAACAGGCCTTATACTGAACTAAGTCATTTACGCTGACAGCAAGTCTTTTGGAATCAGGGTAAATTTACACCCAGAGCAAATCTTTTGGAATCTGACCCAGAATGTAAATACTGCAACTCTTTGCCTCCCACTTATTAGCCATGGTTTTGCTTCTGTAGATATATCAGTGAGCATTAAAGTCAGTCAATAAAGTCAGGCAATGACCATTTCATAACTTCAAATAAATAATTGCTGATGGACTGCTTTTTGCAGTCAGTGGTATCATATCTCTCTTTCTCTCTCAATCTCACTTAACGCGCTCATGCATGCACAAAGGTACTCATGCACACACAAACATACATACGCATGCACGCACACACACACACACACACACACACACACACACACACACACACACACAAATGCAAAAACACAAACACTCGCTTTTTTTGTTGTGTATTTCTTTAAATTTTAGACTCACTAAACAGTAAAATGTTGTTTAGTGAGTGTAAAGAAAAAAATGAAAGCTGTTTGCTTCTTAACTGTCTAGACTTCTTGATAGCTTAATATGCTGCCCTGAAGCATCAGACTTGTTTTTCAGAGGGCATTACCTGTACATTAACACCTTATTTATTTATTTTATTTATTTTATTTTACATTTGTTAACTGGGATAGTCCGACTGGGTGTGAGCCCATTTCCAGCGGAGGCCCAGGGAAAAAAGCTCCAGAAATACAATTTACATAGGTATCAGTATAAAAAGTATAAATACATTGATGTGAAAAGAAAAATACAACTGTACAATTGGCATCTTAGAAAGAGCAATAACAATTATGAGAATAATGAAAATTACAATGAGAAATAGACATCATAAACATTTTGTTGATGGAGACAAGAATTTTTTTCTATTACATAGATGTTATTTAAGAAAAAATATTAACTTTGTATAAATAGAGAAAGAGGAGAAAGGACTTAGAGGAAGGGAATACATAAGAAATGAAAGTATAGATTCACAGGTTAGATGAGAAGATATATGGAGAACGTTCATTCTCCAAGTAGGGAATAATGTATAATTAGCCCATTCTCTAAGCAAGCTATAATGCCTAATAATAATAAAAATAATGACCAGTTAGAGTGATGTGGAGACACTTCAACACAAAAGAACAGGCTATGATGTTATTCTTTAAAAATGAATGTCTTCCACTGTTAAACCCAGAGATGACTGTACTAATTGTCATTACTAATGGTTTACTATTATTTAATCAAATGCAGCCCACAGGTAAAAGATACGAAGCACATAAAACACTCACTTTTGCATGGAAAATGCTACTTGTATAGTATGCATTTTATATTACCCATTTTATGCCTCCACTGGTATCACGTCTACTGTCATGTAATCGTTTAATCTTTTCTACAAATCTTTGCAATTCTGGCATTGCAATAGATTGCTTGCAGGTTTTCTTAGCGATATCAATAGAAAGAGCCTATCTCAGGACCAGGTTGAAAATTACTATAACTTATTACAATGCTGGAATTGCAGCCATTTATTATATTTAAAAAAATGCTAAATCTGCTGAGCATGGCAGCTGTCCAGCTAATGTATATGAGACATTACCACTATACATAAATATACCTTTAATAATCCATAACTATATTTTATTATGTAGGAATAGTCCTAATTCATGTCATTATTCTTTAACCACATTTCATACCAAATTTAGAAAAGAACCCAGACTCTGCTCCTCACATAGACCAAAATCACTTGAAAATGTTAACTATAAATTGTTCATTGTGATAATTGTGAAAAGGTTAATTCTACTTATGCCTGGACTGATTCACTGTAGATTATTCCAACTGATGTAAAATATGGATTTAAAAATTGTCTGAGAGGGTGAAAGCAATATCAAGTGCTAAAGATTTTCATAATTAAAACAGAGTCCTGACAGACTCTAATATTGTGAATACACATAGCAGTTATGCAAAAACATTTTTTGCTTACACAGTAACTTGTTGAGTTACATCACCCCATGAACCAACTCGCCAGGTACAATTCCACAAAGTCAAACTGCACAATCATTGCTTTTCATATAAAATCATTTCCAATGTGATTTCTCTGTGTTCATCAGCAGAGATTCCATTCCTTAAGGAGATTTCTCCCGTCTTGATGTTTGTGCAACCATGGGATTGTTGTATTTACATTTTGGGGGAATTGTCCAAACATTAGGGGTGCAGGAGGGGCTTCACCTCTCAAAAAAACACATTTTATTTATTGTGGGGTTGATTTCTCAAGCATTTGTGGTGCCAATTTGGTTCCTCACAGACTTTGAAGTGAAACAATGTTTTTGCATCTGCCTGCAATACATTTCACAATAGCAGTCAAGGAAAACTCAAAGAAGTATAAAAACATATATCTACCACTAACAGTAAAGGCACAAAACATGATCCAGCATTTTTTTGCTTTTTTTAACACAATACTCCCACTAGGATGCATTAGAAGCATTCTACTTTTTTTTGGCCAGATCTGAGGCTGTAACATAAGAATCAAATCATAATTATCAAATGCAGAGGTAAATGCACCAACCACGCCACAGTTATCTTCAGTTAGGGATATCTCAAAAACTAAACAACAATAACCCATTGCTAATTTCCTTGATATCCATAACATTGCTCCATTAATCATTTGTGTTTCAACATACTTCTTATTCCATGCTTATCATACCTGCTCTCTACTCATACAGCATATGATAAATGTTATGTTTATGTGTGTATTGTAATATTATGTGGAACTTTTCTCCTGGGGATTGTGTTGAAAAAGAGCAATTACAGCGTCTGACTATAATGGTAAACGATTAAAAAAAATAAAAGTAAATAAATCTAAGGAAATGACAGCACAAACCCTAAAACAGTAAATGTATTTGCAGAAAAATCCTAGAAGTAAAAGTGCACAGTGAAGATGATATAATGAAGGGTATACTACAAGTGCTCTCCTGCTAGTAAAAAAAAAAACTCCTCCACACGACTTGCCCAAATACAACACAACTCTGACCACAAATGGAAAAATCTTTCACTGACTGTGAAAAAGGAGAAAACAATCAAGGAAACAAGATATCTTTCTTTATTCTCCAGCGCCTCGGTGTTACCACCTTTCAAGAGTATAAACACTTGCATATAAAAAAGCAAACATATATATATATATATATATATATATATATATATATATATATATATAGATCAAACAATTAATAAATTCTTCTTAATTATATAATTATTCAATTAAACACCATTAAAAGCTTAAAGCAAACATTTCCAATTAAATTCACTATCCTACAGGTACCATAGTTTTATATTTCAAAATAAAAATACTTTCTTTATACAATAATTTATATTTCAAAACGTTTTCATCACCATATAAACACTTAACACTTTCTAAAACAGTTCCTTTTAATAAAGAAACATCACCTTCATGGCATGCATTAAAATGTGTTGCAATAGTCTTATTTTCTCTTTTATGTCTTATGTCCCTAATATGTTCTATTAATCTGATGCAAAATTCTCTTTTTGTTTCACCAATATAATACAGTTCGCATGGACAACTAAGTGCATATATAACCCCCTTACTCCTGCATGTAAAAACTTCTCTTGGGATAAATTTAATCCCATTGATATTATGAAACGTCCTAACAATGTTTTTGCAAATACTGCACCTGTTACAACACCTAGTACCAAAATTATCTAAAGTTCTTGGCACATTGGCCTGAGGCATCAAAAATCTCCCATGTACTACCATATCCTTTAGGTTCCTACCCCTTTTATAAGAAAAAAGGGGTTTTCCTGGAAAAATATTTACTAAAGATCTATCATCTGTTAAAAATTTCCAATAGTACTCTATAATATCCCTAATTTATTCGCTCTTTACATTAAAAGTGGAAACAAAATAAATATTGTTTCTTTCCTTGTCCCTCACTTCAGATGTACATTTGGAATAAAAATTATGTCTTTTACTCAGGAAGTTATTCCTTACTAAACCCTTTTCTTTCCTCACCCTATAAAGTGCCTGTGTCAACATATTTGGATCATACCCCCTCTTTAAAAACATATTACCTGTTATTTCCCATTCCTTCTCCAAGTTACTAAGAACATTACATAATTTTAAAACTCGTGCCAAGGTTTTGTTACCTTATGTTATTAAATCTCCAGTTTACATTAGAGATAGTGTGGATTTTTTGAATAAAATTTCTTCTGTAAAATGGAATAAAGATATGTATTGGCTTGTAGTCGATGTAAAAAGCTTATATACTTCCATCAAACATAAGGATGGTTTGGAAGCGATAAAATATTTTCTGAAGGATAGCCCTTTCACCCAATTTGTTCTGGATATGATTGATTTTTGTTTAAAAAATAATTATTTTTATTTTAATGAGATATTATATGCTTTTGCCCCCATGTATGCAAATCTTTTTATGTCCTATTTTGAAAAAAGATTTTTATTTCATTTAGAGTTTATGAAACAGAATGTACAGTTTTATTTTTGTTATATAGACAATTTAATTTTTATTTGTGATGGTGGAATAGAATTGGTTGATAAATTTATGTTGGATTTACATAAAATCCCTTTGGTCTGTCCTTTGATGGTTTACAGAAAGGTAACAAGGTGATTTTTCTGGACCTTATTTTAGAAGGTACGGAACGAGGGAATATTTTTTCCAACATACATAGGAAGTTTTTGGATGGCAACCAAATATCTTCATGCCTCTAGTTGCCATCCTAACCATGTTATGGAAGCCCTACCTTATGGGGAATTGGCACGAGTTTCAAAATTATGTAAAAATTGATGAACAGCTCCAAACCAGGAACAAAAAGAAGCAAAGGAAAACGACCATCAACCACAAGTTAGCAAACACTAACAATAAGGCATCGACCAGGAATGTAGTAAATCACAGTTTAATCCAAGGTTGTTCACATAGACTGAGCGCTTTCTCCAGATCAACTGGCTTCATCAGAGTCAATTTGCAAAACACACCCAGCTTTCCTTATATACACCCACAAATTAATCAATTAATCAATTATTAAAAATTGTATAAACCAATAAAATTGAATTAATTATAACATACTAAACCCATCATTGTACCAAAAACTATATACAAAATATTTAGTTAACTTGGTAAAAATAATAATCATATATAATAAGATGTGTACTATATATTTTTTTAAAAAATACTTATATATATATATAAAAATAAACATTACATAGAAAATTTTTACAATATTCTTGCATATAAGTATAACCCAGACTAAATTATATTTCCTCTCAGTGAAACTATTCTTTTAAAATACATTTTAGTACTAAATAGTACTTTCCTCTCAAATAAATAAAGCCCGATGTTTTAATATAATCTCCTACAATAGATTCTTGGACGATATTCTAATAATATGGAAAGGTGATGAACAAAGTGTGGTTGACTTTGTGGCATACCTCAATGGAACATCTAATTTTTTGAGGTTTACCTACAAGTGGGATAAAGATATAGCTAACTACTTGGATATTAAGATTTTGAAGAATGGAATTGAACTAGGTAGTACCATATACAGGAAACCAAGTTATGCTAATTCAATGCTACATTATTTAAGTTGTCATCCTTTACACCAAAGGAAAGGATTAGTCAAAGGCCAAATGATTCGACTTTTGAGACTCATTAGTGAAGAGGACACCTTCAGGTCAGAAATACACACACTTATAGATATGTTTCTGGAAAGGGAGTACCCGATAGAAATGTTGAAGAAAGTCAAAAAAGAAATATACAGGAAGAGAAGGAGTAGGTATATGCCCATTTTGAAAAATGAGAACGAAATTGGAATGACACAAATGTTGAAGCCTAGGTGGGCGATGGGGAATTTGTGTGATGAAACATCAAGGTTTATACTTAGATATAATGATAAAACATCAGAACTAAGTGATAATTTGAGGAAATTGTGGGAATATTTTCTGAGTAGTGATGTCAAAGCTATATTGGGTGTAAAACCAGCTATAACATATGGTAGGGGATACAACTTAAAAGAAATATTGGAAAAGACTAGCCATGACTTTGTAACATCAAGTATGAATAAATGTGGTAGATGTAAATCATGTAGATATATTTCTGTGGGAACCTATCTAAGTGTGGCTGGTTATAAACGCACTATTGCATGTCCGGGTACATGTAATTGTTTCACAAAAAATTGTGTTTACGTTGCATCCTGTATGTCGTGCGAGGCATTCTATGTGGGCATGACAACAAGATGTCTCAAGGAGAGAGTCAGGGAGCATGTTAGTTCTATTAGAAGGAAGGATGAACACAACTCTCTTTACATGCACTCAAAGGAATGTCCTACATATAAAAAATTTTTATTATTTATAGTGGACAGAATAAAACCAAATAGTAATGGTGACACTGGGAATTGTGTGGCTTTACGTGAAACAGAGTGGCAGATAAGACTCAATGCCACAAGGTATCCTGGGTTAAATGAATGCATTTCATTAAAACCTGTATTAAAACATTGGGCTTTATTTATTTGAGAGGAAAGTACTATTTAGTACTAAAATGTATTTTAAAAGAATAGTTTCACTGAGAGGAAATATAATTTAGTCTAGGTTATACTTATATGCAAGAATATTGTAAAAATTTTCTATGTAATGTTTATTTTTATATATATATATATAAGTATTTTTTTTAAAAAAATATAGTACACATCTTATTATATATGATTATTATTTTTACCAAGTTAACTAAATATTTTGTATATAGTTTTTGGTACAATGATGGGTTTAGTATGTTATAATTAATTCAATTTTATTGGTTTATACAATTTTTAATAATTGATTAATTGATTAATTTGTGGGTGTATATAAGGAAAGCTGGGTGTGTTTTGCAAATTGACTCTGATGAAGCCAGTTGATCTGGAGAAAGCGCTCAGTCTATGTGAACAACCTTGGATTAAACTGTGATTTACTACATTCCTGGTCGATGCCTTATTGTTAGTGTTTGCTAACTTGTGGTTGATGGTCGTTTTCCTAAAATTATGTAATGTTCTTAGTAACTTGGAGAAGGAATGGGAAATAACAGGTAATATGCTAGGAATCTGAGCACTTGTAGTAGAACCTATAATGAAGGAAGGAAAAAATAAAAAGAAAACTGGACAATTAACATCATAGACATGCACGCACACACACACACACACACACACACACACACACACACACACACACACACACACACACACACACACACACACACACACACACACACACACACAAACACACACACACACACACACACACACACACACACACACACACACACACACACACACACATTCACAATCTGCAAATAACTGGCAATAACTATTGTTCAGCAGTGAGATAATCTGTCTTCCACTTGAGATAGGAAAACCAGACAGCACATGCTTGTGATGCAAGACCACAAGGCAAAAAATTTTTGCTGAGCACTTGTCATAAACATGGCAGATTTTTCATTAATTTGAAGATATCCTTAAATTATTAAGATGAGAAATTATAGAATGTTTTTAATACGAAATTCAAATTTTAAATCCTGTCTTTGAGTTTTCTAGGTATCCAATGCCTTTCAACTTCTTTTCTCAAGAATTCTGAACAAAACCAAACATAATGGCAGGCAAAAGACCAAAATCAGGGAAAATGTTTAGATTATTACTCTCCTTAGAATAACAGGTTTTGAATCAATATGCATTTATGTACAAAGAGCACATAATAATACCTGACAGGGTGTATGTTATTCAGGAAATAATACCCACCCAGGGGAGTTGTGAGGCCTAACAACACAAGCGGAGGGCATCTATACCCATGGAAGAGCATCTAACACACTCTGGTGGGCATTATTGTACTTAAGGAATAGGTAGTCTGTTAAATTCTTTTGCACTTGTTTTTTTTTTATTACTATTACTTTTTTACATTTTGATGTAAAATAGTTCTTCCGCCTAATGATTCAAACTTGCTGAAGCATATGCAGCTGCTGTTTTGGAAATATTTTACATTCATAATATAAGATATGTAAATATTTAATGTGCAGATTAACATGCAGGTGCGAGCATATACACACACATACACACACACACACACACACACACACACACACACACACACACACACACACACACACACACACACATGCTCACGCACGTCTGTATGGTTCGCTTAAATTTCTATTCTTTTTTCTAATCACCATAAGCTTTCTGTGTTTAACAAGAGAACAACTATTCCTTATTTCTTCAGTTTGTCTCTAGTTTCTATCTGTTCTGTACTGTTTATCCCTGTTTCGCATCTGCAATTGCCAGTTTCATTTGAATTTTCCCCTCTTCATTTTGTCAGTGTTGTATCTTACCAAAAAAAATTACTGTCCGAGGTCCAAAGATGATAGGTATAAACTGTTGTTTGGTAATGTGTTTTGGAGTTGGCTGAAGCCTAAATAGCAAACTAAAGTTGAGAATGTCAGCTTACTATCACATGTGAATTGTGCACTGAAAGGTTGTTCTTTTAGTTGTTGTTCTTGTGTCTTTCGGCTTATCCCGATTAGGGGTCGCCACAGTGGAACTCCGGTCCGCTAATGTTTGGTAGTGGATTTTTATGTGCCGAGTTACCAGCCCTGATGCACAACCTTCAATGAAGGCACGTCCATTCACGCAAGCCTCCACACAGAAGATGCTCTAGCTGAGAATCGAACGCGACAACGTCATTTTGCAAAATGTCATGATTCTTTGCCTCCATCTCCCTCCTTCCATCACACAGATTCCAGTCTGGGATTTACAGACCCAGCTTCCTTTTGTGGCATCGTGTTCTGATATCATTTTTGCTGCAGGTATGGCTGTTAATTTTAACAAGTGTCTTGTCAAATAGCACTTTGTTTAGTGTTCAGCTGTAACACACCTTTTTAAAGTAAATACACTTACTATTTTTTGTTTGTTTTTTTCTGTTTTGAATGTGCAGTATTACCTGTTATAAAATTCAGGAAGGCAAGTTTCACAGTGCATTCCTGAATAGGTAAGCAGATTTACAAATGGTGTGGGGAGTGTATATATAAACATTTAAGTAAATAGAACCAATATATGGACTGAGACCTGCCAGATGTACAAGTTAGCTCTAGAAGCAGAAGTGTCAAAGATCAAACTGCCAACATCCAGTAAAGCAGAATAAGACATTGAAATATAAAGTTGTTTGCTAGCAGCAACATTTTCATTAGTTACAGATCTCTTTAATGTGGAATTATTCAGGTCACTTTTACTTTTGCAGAGATTGTGTATATTGACTGATACTGGTAGATTGTAATGAAAAAAGTTTGAGTGGCCTTTTATGCTTGAAATGTTAATTGGACAGTTTTGTCATTATTGGCTCATATGTTTTGTTTCATTACTTACTTTGCTGGAAAAATATTCAAACCGATAAATTTAGAACATGTTCTAACAAATGGTGCTGTATTATACAAGGGATATATATTTATATATTTATTTATTTATTTGTTTGTTTATTTAACATTTGTTTACCGGGAAAGTCCAACTTGGAACAAGCTAATTTTCAGTGGAGGCCCAGGGAGAAACACTCCAGAAGCATGTCTTTGAAATATATATTTCATATATATAATATAATTTAAGTATTATATTATTAAAATGTAATATAATCAGGAAGGTGAATCAAAAAAATTTTACGTGGTCTTAAAATGTGTGCAAGGAGCCTATGATTTGAAAATAGCTTAAAGTTAAACTTAATCTGCCACTGGTGAGATGCATTTTCTTTGAATGTGGGCTTCAATGCTGTTTCAATGAATGTGAGTTTCAAAGGCAGAGAAGTTTTAATGCTAAGTCTGTTTTCATTGTGAGACTGTATTACTTTGTTTAGCAAATGTCTATCAGTGTTTGTTCTATAAAATTGGATAAAAGTTTTAAGTTAAATCCAAATATCTGTAATCATTGTAGAAGTAAAGCAGAAAACAGTATGCATACTGAGAGTTATGAACAGAGAAATAGCCAAGTAATGGGACACTGGATTGGCTGCATGTGTGTGTGTGTGTGGGGGGGCAAAAAATTATATGCAAAAATATGAGGGGTACAATTTAGGGAAATGGACTGCCAAGGGATACATAAGTCAAAAAAGGTTGGGAACTGCTGAATTAGTAGAACAATTCAATGAACTACTTAACTGATAATTGCTGGTAGGCAAGGTCTTTCATGATCCATTTTTCTGTCATCTTCTTCACAGCAGACACAATTTGCCAAACTTCATGCCTGGACTTTGTGACTGTAGAAGGCATTATATCCACTCTGTCAAAGGGAATAAAACAATTTTCCTATTGTCAGTCAGTGATGGCTTCATTTATTGAATTAGAAGATCTTGCACCTGGTTTCAAATAAATTTTCATTTTTGCAAGACAAATAAGTGAAGATTTGATGCATTTCCTGTTTTTAATGTTTAGCAGAGGCCAGATGTTGTTTTGGAGACTAAGTTACTGAAAAAGATGTTATACCATCTAACTTTCTGGTGTTTGTATTTAGCAGTTGATCTGATTGTCTGCAAGTCCGTGTATAGCATGAAGTTTCATTAAGCTGACTTCAGGCAGTTCTGGGTATCATCATCTTGTCAGTCTATAGTTTGTGATGAATGTTTTGATTTAGTTATAAAGATATCTAGGCTGCATAACTGATTCTGTTTTAAGATAAAATTTATCTAAAGCTAGTTTTCTTATAACATTGTACCTGCTACATTTAGGGACATTTCCACATTTGGCAGACTGTTTTTGTTTAGGTAGACTAGTTCTTTGAACTCAATGCTGAGTTTTTGCTGGTAGTTTGGAATTCTGGTTTTGTTGAAAACGTCCTTGTATTTCTACACAAATTACCTAAATTCCCTTTATGAGATTCTGATTAGTTCTATTTTCCAGACTAGTCATTTTCAATTCTACCTGCTCCTGGAGTTTTGGAGTTTTCACTCATTTCTCTGTTTTAAAGAAATCACTCAACAATAGAGATATGACATATATAACTTGGTGAAACATTTTATTTCATCTGCCAATTTTACTTCAGAAATTATTCCTTGGTAAGATGTTTTACATATTTTTCTTCAGTGCTTCATGACCACCTTGGAATTCCTGCTCCATTTATAAATGTGCATCTGCTGACAGCTCCTTCTATTCCCCTCTACATTTCAAGCTTATACTATATACTACATACTAGTTTTTAATTCTTACCATCAGTCAGTTCCTCTTACCTCTTACTCTTCTTCTATAAAGAGTTAATGCTTTTCTTTTATCTCTTTTCTATATCTAATTTAATCCCACTTTTATCCACGCAGCACCTGTTTTTGTATGTGCCATATTGGCATTATCTTTAGCACATGATCAATTAACTACCCTTAACATCTTGACTACTTGGTGTAACTGCTAACTGTTAATAATTGTTTCCTCAATTTCCTTTTTTTCTTTACACTCTCATGTAATTTGTCACTTACTGAAATGTAAGTAAGGTTATGTTATCTTTTATTTATTCTATTTGCAGAATCATCTGGAGAACCTTTTCAAAATATGATGCAGGGCATAAGGCACAAAACACAGCATACAATTAAATGTTGGATCAGCACAGATTGCTTATAAATGCACATGACATGTAAGTATATACATATAATAAGCACAGTTGGTGAAAATATACTTATCAAGTGATGTTACATGTTACATTGCACAGCTGACCTGATACATCTTAGGGCTTGCTATACAAGAGTAGGAAACACAAAAAACTTACAGATTCAGTGACTATGACAATAAACCAATAACTCAATTAGAACAAATAAGCAGAAATCAACATATGAGGAAGGAACTCTGAGAATTCAGACTCCATTAGCAATTATATTCATTACACTTGCAGCAAGTAATACTAGTTAGATTGCATAAAATCATTCCCTTGGATCCACAAAAGCTTGCACGGAGTGCAAGATTGGTGCAGGAGCCCACACAGGCAATATGTCTGCCGTGCGATCCAGGAACAGCCTGCAGGGGTATGCACGAGTGCTTCTGCACTAATCCTGCATGCACTAAGCCCTGGTATGCAAATCACCCCATTTGCAGGTGAAATCCATGTAAATGAGGTGATTTTGCAATCCAGGAAGCTTGCAACAGTCCGTGCAAGACAAGTGCTATCTGCAGAAATGTACTCAGTAACCGAGTACATTCCTGCAAAATCCAAAACGGAGCTATGACAGCTCCAAATAAAGGTTGCATAAAGCATGCCAATGGCAAAGTATAAGGCCATTGGCATTGCAAACAATACAAAAAGTAAAAAAAATCAACTTTTATTTTTTTTGCCAATCTCGGTTGTTTAAGCATAGGGCAGCGGCTCGCTAATAGAATCAGGGGAAAATAAGAAAAGAAACCTAAAATAAGCATTCTAACTAAAATCAGTATTCTGCCATGCAAGTCAATGGAAGGCAGAAGACAACGTGGCCAGTGAGTAGTGGTTACTAAGGGGGGAGGCTCAGTGTGAGATATATAACTATGCATTAGAAGCAACCCTATGCAAATGAGGGGAAGGATAGTGAATCCTAGTTTTCCCCAGCATGTGAGGCAGGTCCCAACAGTGTAAGAGTAAGAATAGCTGGGTGCAGGACAAGGAGGTAGGTGACATCATGGGGGGTGTCAGGCATACTGTAAGTGGATTGGAGCCCTCTGGCTCAGGTTTGCTCTTAGCTTAGTACAGCTAAGCTAGGGGGTGTGTCTAAACCTGCCTAGCACTCTTTACAAAGTGTAAGCAGGTGTTAAACCAGGAAATAGTGGCAGTATGCACAACTGAGCACTCTGTTTGCGCGGTGCACAAACAGGCTTAAACAGGGAGGCAATGGGAAGGGAAAACAGCAGTAGGAAGGTATTCAAGGAGAACTAGTGTAGCTGGCAGGTGAAATGTATCAGAATCAGCCAATTACACAGGCAGCAGACTAGCCCAGCCCAGAACACTACTATAAACTAAGCAAACACCTTCCCCTCTGGTTTTTCCCACACTCTACACCACCGGTGTATACAAGCGGGGACATTTTAACAATCAAACTTACAAAATGAGAAGGGCTGCAGCAGGCAACATAGAACAACATTTGCAAGAGGCTGATGGTGGTGAGGATTTGAATGCTGCCGAACAACCCACAGTGAGGAAGAGTGTACAGACCCAGGGTAACCTACCAGGGGCTACATGAGCTGGATAGTGGAGCACTATAGGGTGACAGAGACCTCCTACAGCAAATTGTTGAGCTGTGTCACACCTGACACACCAAACTGACAGAGGGAAACCCATCCCAGTGGATACCAAGGTATGTGTAGGCCTAGGTATACTAGCCACAGGTACCTCCCAAAGCACAACTGGGGATTTCATGGGGATCTCACAGGCATCAGCATCCAGATTCTTCCACCAGTTCCTGGATGCCATGTCAGCACATTCCAGTGAGCACGTATATTTCCTCAACATGTGTGAGGTGTTGACCAGCAATATGTGTCTCTTCCACCAAATAGCGGAATACCCTGGGGTAGTGGGTGCTATAGACTGCACTCACATATGCATCAAAGCACCACCCGGTGAGCAGAGTAGGGGCTACATCAACCTCAGGGGCATCCCATCCATCAACTGCCAGGTCATATGTGATGCCCAGGGCATTATAATGAATGTGTGTGTTGGCTGCACTGGAAGCCATAACGATTCCCACATATGGCATCTGCTGCAGCTGTACCAGAGATTTGCCCATGGGGACATCCCCTACGGTCACCTAGTGGGGGATGCTGGGTAAACACTGGAGCCATGGCTGATGACACCCATCAGAAATGCACACACACCTGAACAACAACTCCATAATGAGGCACACGCACAGGCCAGACATATAATAGAGCATGTGTTTGGGATGCTCAGGTCACAGTTCCGGTGTCTGGACACATCCGGTGGAGCCTAGCAGTATTCACCAGCTACATGCACCCAAATTGTTATGGTATGTGCTATGCTACACAATATGATCCTGCAGAAACAGCTGCAGCAGGAACAGCATGGGGCAGGGCCACACAGCGCACCACTAATGCCAAGGCCTGCAGAGGCACAGAGAGACCCAAAGGAGAAACAACCTGAGCCTGCCCCAGTAGGCAGAAGCAGGCATGCCCAGTATGCCCTGGCCCTGGCAAAGAGGCAATGCATAGTACATGCACTGACACAGTAGGGACCCAAGGAATGACACCTCTCTCTGACTCGCACGTACAGTAAAAGGGATGCCAAACATGACACTACCTGTGCTCAACCATGTATAGGGAGTGTGCTATGTGCATCCGACATAGGCAGCCCTCCAACACCATCCGCAAGTCTGGCACACCCTCAAGGTAAGTCAATCAACCTACCAATTGCCAAATGGGGTAGAATGTGTTGTTACCTGTAGCTATGGTATGGATGTGAGCATGCAAGGAAATTGGGTGGCTGAATGTTATGGCAGCAAACAGTAGACACCCACAGTGGCACCATGACATCTGTAACACATACTAGAGTCACCATAGTAGCCAGTACTATACAGGGTGACAAAACCCACTGCAGGAAATGTGCTAAGTGACATGTGTGTCCATATGACCCACACATGCCAGTCAGGACGGTTCACATACACAGCAACAGTCTCAGCCAGCAGGACAGGTGAAGACAAACCCAAACAGAGCCTGTGCCATGGCCCCAGAATGATGGCTATGGTTAACCCCCCCCCCCCAGGCCTACACAGACAGACCACAGCAAGGCAGGCAGTGGGATGTTAGTTCTGAAAGGTAGGAAGTCAGACAATAATATGTAGGGCAACCAAAGCCACAATCTGTAGTATACTGGTATGCCTCTAGTCAGCATGATAGTTAGTAATACAGAATGAATTAGAGTACCTGACATACGAGTACAGTCATAGCAAATGTGCACAAGTGTCACGTGTGCCCCCCATATCCTACATAGTAATGTAATAACAGTCAGGTGTGCCCCCCCACCTTGTGTAGAAATGTAGAAATAGTCAGGTGCTCCCCCCCCATCCTACATAGTAATGTAATAACAGTCAGGTGTGCCCCCCAACCCTGTGTAGCAATGTAGAAATAGTCAGGTGTGCCCCCCATCCTACATAGTAATGTAATAACAGTCAGGTGTGCCCCCCACCCTGTGTAGAAATGTAGAAATAGTCAGGTGTGCCCCCCCATCCTACATAGTAATGTAATAACAGTCAGGTGTGCCCCCCCAACCCTGTGTAGAAATGTAGAAACAGTCAGGTGTGCCCCCCTGCTATGCAGAAATGTAGTAACAGTCAAAGCCAAATGATCGATGGATACCCTACAGAGACAGCATGCTACCTGTCGGTGTGCAGCACAAAGGTCAGCACTGCAGCACAAACTACCTGGACACGAGCCACACATTCAATACAGATGGCCATACTGGGCATGCTCACACACACAGAGAAATGAAGGCAATGTCAGTCAACAACATATTGAAAGGACATCCTGTGCATGCTCACACACTTAAACCCATGAAGGCCATGACTGCAAACACCAGTGGACCAGACACATATGGCAGTTGCAGTTGTTAGTGCAGACACTTGTCAGTATGCACCACTCATGTATTGCACACACAGTGGATAGGAATGCAGGCATATATGTCAGGACAACACACTATAATAAGCCAAAGGTAGACATACATAGATGTGTGGAAGAGGGTGATTGTGACAAGGAGCCATCCAGGCCTGTCCCACCCAGCACACAGCCAAAGGGCCCCAAACACATGAGGCACATATGTCACTCACTGCAGATTCTAGCCTCCAATATCTGTCAGCATTACAGACTATGTGGTGCATGTGCCAGCTGTGCAACATGACTGTACAAGGAAGTAGTCATCTAGCAGCTGTATACATGTAGCTGTGAAATATGACCCCATGTGTGCCTGCATGTGGCATGTCAACCCCTAGATGAATGGGTTATGGCCCATGCACACTCCACCCTCCCCATAGCCCTACTATGACAAGTTTGCTGAGGTCATCTAATGTGAAATACACCTTTGGGAGAGTTGTAGCCCAGTAATGTCTGTGGCATGTCCCATAACTGAGTACTGCTGTAGTGTGATAAACTAGTTAGGTAGGAGTTCTAACCCCAGATTTGGGGAGTGTGTGTTTGTGTGCATGTCTGTCTGACTGTGTAGAGAGCAATGCTTTTTACGGTACTCACGCTCCTTACAATTCATATACTCAACTTTGGCAAGGCTGCTGATGTCACCCACCTAGAAATACACCTCTGGGAAGATTGTAGCCCAGTAATCTCAGTAGCGTGTCCTATAACTGCTTACTGCTGTAGTGTGATAAAGTAGTTAGGTAGGAGTTCTAACCCCAGACTTGGCAACTGTCTGTGTGTGTGTGTGTATATGTGTGTGCGTGTGTGTGTGTGTGTGTGTGTGTGTGTGTGTGTGTGTATGTATGTGTGTGTGTGTGTGTGTGTGTGTGTGTGTGTGTGTGTGTGTGTGTGTGTGTGTGTGTGTGTGCGCGTGCGCGTGCGTTTGTGTGTGTGTCTGTCTGTCTGACTGTGCAAAAAGCAATGCTTGTTAGGGTACTCACACTCCTTACAATTCATATACTCAACTTTGGCAAGGCTGCTGATGTCACCCACCTAGAAATAGACATCTGGGAAGGTTGTAGCCCAGTAATCTCCATAGCGTGTCTTGTAACTGGGTACGGCTGTAGTGTGATAAAGTCCTTGCTGATATCACAAACCTAGAAATACACCTCTGGGAAGGTTGTAGCCCAAGAATCTCTGGAGCGTGTCCTGTAACTGCACACTGCTGTAGTGTGATAAAGTAATTAGGTAGTTGTTCCAATCCCAGACATGGCAATTGGGTGTGTGTGTGTGTGTGTGTGTGTGTGTGTGTGTGTGTGTGTGTGTGTGTGTGTGTGTGTGTGTGTGTGTGTGTGTGTGTGTGTGTGTGTGTGTGTGTGTGTGTGTGTGCGCGTGCGCGTGCGTTTGTGTGTGTGTCTGTCTGTCTCTGACTGTGCAAAAAGCAATGCTTGTTAGGGTACTCACACTCCTTACAATTCATATACTCAACTTTGGCAAGGCTGCTGATGTCACCCACCTAGAAATAGACATCTGGGAAGGTTGTAGCCCAGTAATCTCCATAGCGTGTCTTGTAACTGGGTACGGCTGTAGTGTGATAAAGTCCTTGCTGATATCACAAACCTAGAAATACACCTCTGGGAAGGTTGTAGCCCAAGAATCTCTGGAGCGTGTCCTGTAACTGCACACTGCTGTAGTGTGATAAAGTAATTAGGTAGTTGTTCCAATCCCAGACATGGCAATTGTGTGTGTGTGTGTGTGTGTGTGTGTGTGTGTGTGTGTGTGTGTGTGTGTGTGTGTGTGTGTGTGTGTGTGTGTGTGTAGAGAACAATGCTTTCTAGGGTACTCACACTCCTTACAATTCATATACTCAACTTTGGCAAGGCTGCTCATGTTACCCACCTAGAAATGCACCTCTGGGAAGGTTGCAGCCCAGTAATCTCTGTCACACATTCTGTAAATGCATACTGCTGTAGTATGATGTAGAACTTTGGTAGGGTTCTATACCCACACATGGTTGTGGATGTTTTGTGTGTGTTTCAATGTCTGTGTAGGGAGCAATGCATTTTAGGCTAGTGACACATTGTACATTTCAAATGGCCTACTTTGGCAATCCTGCTGATGTCATTCATTGTGAAATACACCTTTGAGGAATGAGCTCTGTAGTAATCCCTGTGGTGTGTCCTATAACAGCTCCATGCTGTACTGTGAAATACACCACTGTTAGGGGTTCTATACCCACACATGTTGGTTGTGGATGTTTTGTGTGTGTTTCAATGTCTGTGTAGGGAGCAATGCATTTTAGGCTAGTCACACACAATACATTTTAAATGGCCTATTTTGGGAATCTTGCTGATGTCATTCATTGTAAAATACACCTTTGGGGAAAGATTACTCTAATAATCCCCATGGTGAATCCTATAAGTAGTACTCCAATAATCTCTATGGTGTGTACTATAACTGTGTAGTGCTGTAGTGTAATAAACTACTCCCAGACATGACAGGTGTGTGTGTGTGTGTGTGTGTGTGTGTGTGTGTGTGTGTGTGTGTGTGTGTGTGTGTGTGTGCGTGCGTGCGTGCGTGCGTGCGTGTGTGTGTGTGTGTGTGTGTGTGTGTGTGTGTGTGTGTGTGTGGCTGTGTGTGTGTATGTGTGTGTTTGTAATATGTATCCTGTGTGCAGGTTGTTGTGAGTGTGTTACACCTGTTGCCAATGTGGAGCGGGTTTTGCATATTTCTTATATGGTGGCCCTACTATATATCACAATGTCCGCTGTACAGGGATAACAGATGTGAAATAGCTGAGAGGCTGGGTTGCAAAGACATACCCATACATGTGACGTCAAGGCCAGGCAATCACAGTTAGCAATGCCAGTATTACCCAGACCACACTCTCAAGTCATGTCTCATACACACACACATGCCTAGACAACAGCCAATAGGTGGGTAGTACACTGCATATTGGCCACTGATGGTAACTATGGGGTGATAGCTGTAGGCTACAGAGGGCATGGCAACCTGCCCATCTGTCCAATATGCACATACATGCAGACAGTGCACCTACCCCATGTTCCCCAATGGACACCTAAAACACCCATGGTGCCATCACACGTGACACACAAAGGACATACCATGCCTGACAACATGCCCTGTATTGACAGATGCCACTGACACCAGGGAATGCCATTAACATGCTATCAATTTAGGTGCAGGGTAAACCTGCTGCCCATTACCAGTTCCCGCCACAGGTGGGCAAGACTGGCACGTCTGATGATAATCTGTGTTCACAACATGGGCCAGACATCCCAGGTACAGTTCCACATGTCACTGTACATGCATGTGGGATGTGTGCACATCCCAGACACTGTCCATGTCATGGACTAAGGAACACATACATGGCAAGTGATGCACAGCATTGGCCACACACAATAGTCACCCAGGTGACTAGATGGGGGATACAATACCCACCTGTGTGGGCAAATGCAGATACTGCAGCCCTGAGCCACAGTGCAGACCATCATTATGTGGCCTGATGCCAAGGTATATCCATTGCCTAGCCTTGTACAGCCATCTGGCACAGTCGACCACCACACACCGTGCAGACATGCACCCATGCATGTCAATACTGGTACCCTGTGTGTTTGTGTGTGTGTGTTGTATGGTGCGTATGTTCACATCCACACTCCCTACAACCCCCATGGGCATGCTGAAGCATGCTGTCTGTTGTCGGACACCGCCTCATACCCTTTGCCCATACAACCCCCGTGTGACCTGTGTGGTGCATGTGATACCTGCACAGTGATGTGTTGTGGCAATCCCACTACTGATGAGTTGTAATCCTGGCCCTGCCAAGTGTGTCAGTGTGTGTGCATCCCTGTGACAGTTTGGCTGTGTTGATGCTGGCACCTTATCATGCGGGCAGGCATGTGTACGTCACCTACCGTGTAGCTACCATATCCCTGTTGCAGATGTCAGTCACCATCACATATATGTTCTGAGGGCTCCACAACAGGTAACCCATGTGGTGCATCCAGTAACTGCATACCCTGTGCTGGTAAGTGTGTGACACAACACGCTTAGGTTTTACTCTCCCACCACTCCCTGACTTGTCTTTGCCTCTGTCTGCCTCACCCACTCCCTCTCTGGGGGATGTGGAGACCTACACCTGCTTTGCTTGGCAGCAGAATTTGTATTTTAAGTGATGCTCATGATCAGCTGATGGCCTCTGCACAAATTGCAGCCCTCTCCTAGCTGATTTCATGTGGAACAGCTGTGGTAACATTACCATAGCCAATTGCATTGAAACACACTCCAATATCTAGGAACATCATGTTGGTGTTGGCCCTTTTCATTCACTGTGAGCAGGAACCAGATCTGTTGTTTGGCAAACAGCATTTCAGATGGATTGGGGATTTACCTCTAACAATATACACTGTGGAAACAGGGCAACATA
Organism: Protopterus annectens; assembly: GCF_019279795.1. Taxonomy (NCBI): domain Eukaryota; kingdom Metazoa; phylum Chordata; order Ceratodontiformes; family Protopteridae; genus Protopterus; species Protopterus annectens. Next base: position 620,187,600 of record NC_056730.1, read on the forward strand.
CAGGAGGGGGATGTGCCTGGCCTGACTACAGACTGTAAGTGCTGCTATACTGCATTTGGAGTACTGTTGGTTTAGCAATGTGTGTGTGGATATGACTATCCTACATGTCTCAATACCTGCCACATCAGTTCCATGTTTATGAGGAATCCCCATCTGCAGGGTCATCTGCAGAAGGGCAGTGTGCTGTGCCTTTGGTTTCATGTGTTACCAATGGAGCATCTATCTGTGAACTGTAGAAGGTAGTGTGAGGATTGCAATCTGTAGATGGTGAAAGCCGTGACAGTTACTGGCTTCTTATCCCTCATAGGACATATGTTGCAACAGACTTTGTTACAACAGTAAATGTATGAGGTTATCACAGCAATTTGTCATTATTGATCTTGTGTATGTGCTTACAGTCACAACTCTGTCAACATGTGTACATATGTCATGCATGAAGTGGTGCATATATGCTGTACATCATAATTAGTGTCATCATATCTGATAACAAGCCAGTGAGATATCAGACTGTATAGCCCAGCAGCCTTCACATACACTCTGCATGCAATCACTCAGGGGAAAAGACCTAGGTTGACACAATGGCCGGTATCTGTTACATAACAATGCATAACTGAAATCATCACAATCACACTGATGGCAGTAAGCAGTAGGCCAGCAATGTTCACAAGGTGAAACGTATGGTAATGTACATCCACATACCTTAAGGCAGCTTACTACTGGTATTCCTCACATGTTATAACACCCTAGGATACTTATGGTGCATACCCCCCATATACTGATTTACAAGGGCATAGCACACTGTTACATACACTGACCTCTAGACTGCAGATGTGCACACATGTGTTGTGCAAATGAAGGCCACATATATATGGTGCATATGGTCTGTACACCATTATTTATTGACATCATACCTAATAACAAGCCAGTCAGATAATGGACTGCTGGACATGTTGTGTGTAGTAGGGGTTGTTTCTGAGGACATTACTTGGACATTATGTGTTTTTGTGTACAGTACTGTGGTTTGTGTACGTAGGGCAGGGGTCTACCACCTTCACTATCCAAAGAGTCATTCCTGACCCCTCACCCACCAAACTAAATTCATCAGGAGGCACAACAGCTATCTGACTCCTACAATTAAGATAGCAGAGCATATACGGTTTCATATATAGTTATACTAAATATAACATAACTAAGTGTATAAGTACAATACCTAACATGTGTCCATAATTGTGTTCCTGTGTTGGGATTGCTTGATCTGTGTGTGTTTGTGTGTGTGTGTGTGTGTGTGTGTGTGTGTGTGTGTGTGTGTGTGTGTGTGTGTGTGTGTGTGTGTGAGTGTGTGTGTGTGCGTGTGTGTGCGTGTGTGTGTGTGTGTGTTCGTGTGTGTTGTGTGGTAGAGTGTCCATTACTCCTCAGAGGTACAAGGAGCCACTACAGCAGGGTTGAAGAGACACATGTGGCTCCAGAGCCATAGGTTGCAGACCCCTAAGTTAGGATGATTGATGACTGTATGTGTATTGCACTTAAGAACCATGGGCTCTGTACAGACTGTGGTAGATGCCATTGTTCTCTGTCATGTTCTATCTGATGTTTCATGCTGCTCCAGTAGTAAGCTTGTCTATCATATGTACCTGTGGCTGTGTTGACATTGGATGTGGGTATGCATTTTCTCATAGGTGTCTGCTATGCTGTGCTGTGACCTGCGTGTCGAGCCCGCTATAAGCACAGGTACATGTGTATTCCCCCATACAATATGTATTCCAGTGTTGTGGCAGTCTGCCTGTGGTTTGCCCAGTGCTTTGTGACATGCCTAGTAGCCTACTGTTATTACCCAGTATGCTATTATGTCCATTTACTAGCAAGACATACTGCAGCTAGGCCAGCATAACTGTTGTGTATTTCTGACAAAGCAGTGGTATGCTGTACGGATGCATGTCACTATCTACTGGCTAGTATCTGGCCATGTGTACTCAGCACCACCAGATATTATGTGTCAGGACAGACTGGCATGTGTGCATGTATACACTGTGTGGGCATATGTACTCCAGTATTGTCATGATATACCCATGTACATGGCTAGTAACATCCACATTAGGAGCCGTGCTCCACATGTCTCACATGAAGGGGACATGTGCACACTTCTGGAATGACTACAGAGTGCCAGACTCTCCACATATATTGGTCATATCCCTGCTGTAGTCCACAGGATTATTACTGTGCTAGTAGTGGTACTGTACTATGATGCCCTCAGGATGTCTGTCTGTAGCCAATGGTGCACATGTCTACAACAGATGTGACCTCTCACACCCAACATGTCTGTTAAGATACCCCTATGACAGTAGCAACAGTCTGCATGTATACCTGCAATATATCCATGGCATCCCCTTGCACTAAGGGGTAAGGACTATTGGTGCTGAGGTAGGTCTCATATTCTGCACATATGGTAAACATATATGTGTACACATATAGCCACATATCTATATAGATATCTGCACATATACATATCCAGATACATATATGGGCATATACATATCCACATACATATATGGAGATATA